>NC_084985.1:2358066-2488066 GCF_963691925.1 Scomber scombrus
GGCCGCAGATACAGAAGCTCGAGGGTAGAGCGCTGTCCCGTCCGCCATCTCAGCACCCAATAACCTCATATGGACCCAGACCTCCTGAGTGTGATATATATATATGTGTCGGTTGTTCAATGTCTGGTGGTGTTGGTGTAGTATGTGTGTATTTACATGTTGCTCAATGTTTAGTGGTGTCGTACAATGTGTGTGTGTGTATGTATGTATATTGTTCAATGTTGGTGGGGTTTCTTCAACCCATCAGTTTGTAGTTGACAGTTTGTGACAAAGAATTTCCCTCTGTGGACAATAAATATCTATCTATCTTAAAACTAGTGTTAAAGATATTTTATGAATTGATCATCTTGCCAACACTTATTAATCACTGACCCATAAACAAATAATCATGATCTTTACTCTATAATTGTAATATTTTCCTTTGTGTTCATCCCTGGTTGATGTTTTGATGGAACATGAACAGTAAATATCATGTTAATTGAATATAAATAAAATCATTTGTTCATATAATTTGCCGAAAAGTCTGCCTTTATGTCTCACATAAGAAACACAAAGTCAGGTATATATATAGTTGTTGTAACATTGGAGTTTTTACCAGTTTATAGTCTTTAGCAGAGAGTTTAGTGAACCACTGGTTGTACTCCAGAGCTGCGATGATTGGCACCAGATCCCTGCACACAAGAAAAACATAAAATATTAATACATATTTTAAAAAATCACATCTGTATTGTTGAGAGTAAACTCTTATACACCTAAGATATTCAAAACAGGAAGATATAACCCTTCCTCATCAACTCATCTGTGATACAAGATGCATGTGAGGTGCTGATTACCTGTTCTCCAGGTGGATGAAGTCCTGCAGGTTGAGCTCTCTGGTGTCCTGAGTGAGATAGATGGTGTCTACGTCCTGCAGGGGGCGACAAAGAGAAGAATAAAAGCTTCATGACTGTGTGTTGCGTTCAAGTGCAAAAGCAAAAGCGAAGATAATGGACAACAATTAGAGGGGGAAAAAAGCAGATTTGAATCAGTAATAATGGAAAAAAAGAGATATAATAAACTACTGTATGAAAAGAGTCACATGAGGAAGTAAAACAATACTGAGCGGAAGACAATATAAAATAAGCAGAGGAGGAAGAAGAAGAAGAAGAAAAAGCAGAAGAATAAGCAGATGAAGATGTGTCAGAAAAAAGATGAGTATAAATAGAGAAAAAAAAGAGGAAGCAGAACAAAGTCGATGCACGAGACAAAAAAAAAAAAGGTGGAAATAAGAAAATAAAGCAGTGAAACAATGAGGCACCGACCCATTGGACCTCCTCTCTGTAGGGCAGACCCAGGCTGTCACACACACACCAATACTGGTGAGAGAAGCCGCCTGCAAACAGTCACATGACAACGAAAATGACTAAAACATAAAACATGTGATATTTGATGCATGTTAATGTTTTCAGGCTGGTTTTTACCGCAGGGTCCAAGATCAGCCGAGCCCTGTTCGTCCCAGATGGTCTGCAGAGCCGTCGTCCTGTCCGGAGGCTTCAGACTCAGCTTCCTCATCACCTTCCTTCCTTACAGAGAGAGGGAGGGAGGGATGGAAGGAGGGGAGGAAGAGAGAGAGAGAGAGAGAGAGAGAGAGAGAGAGAGAGAGAGAGAGAGAGAGAGAGAGAGAGAGAGAGAGAGAGATAAATAAATCTGACTTCTAATCGTAAAAAACAGCAAAAACATGACAATAAACTTCACAAAACTAGACACATGATTCTGAAAGAGAGAGGGAAGGAAGGAAGGAGGGAGGGGTGGAAGAGAGAGAGAGATAGAGAGAGATAGGGAGAGAGATGGAGAGAGGGATAGAGTGAGAGAGAGAGAGACAGAGAGAGAGAGAAGGAAGGGAGTAAGGGAAGGAAAGAAGGAGGGAGGGAGGAAGGAAGGACAGAAGGAAGGAAGAAAGGGGGATGGAGGAAGAAAAGAAGGAAGGGAGGAAAGAGAGAGGAAGGAAAGAAAGAGAGAAGGAGGAAGGAAGGAAAGAAGGAACAGTCAAAACAGACGGGGTCAATTTGACCCAGGAGGACGACAGTGTAAGCTTTAAACTCTGCCTTCTTTCCCACGCTTTAAAACCCCCCCTGAACGCTTCATATCCTGTTTCCTGTCTGGCTCTGACTCAGGTGTGATACCTACACAGGTGAGCCGGCGGGGCAGATCCGGTGCAGACAGCCTCCGATGTGAGCGATCACCTCGTCCACTTCCTCCACCGAGGTCAGCCGCAGGCTCCATGGGCCGCGCTCACCCTCCAACACCAACTGCAGGGGGCGACACACACACACACACACACACACACACACACACACACACACACACACACACACACACACACACACACACACACACACACACACACACACACACACAAACACACACACACAGGAACCTGAATGACTCATTTGTATTGCCATTTAACAGACGGATGGTGCTGTTGTACCAGGCGGGGAGCTCCGGTCCTCTGAAATGAGGCCAACGTGGAAGTAACTTAAAACTGCATTCTATCAAAAGGCCACCAGGGGGCGACCGTTTCGGTGTCAAAAGGACTTCCGTCTCTATACAAGTCAATGGAGAATTCACCAACTTCTCACTTGATTTCTAACCTCAGTAAACGTTTTCAAAATGTGTTTATGGTCTCAATCGCTAGTTTAAAGCCTTCTTCAATGCAGTATGATGTTCATTTGGGACATTTTGGCCTCCCTGATTTTATATGTGACGATAAAGCAGGGTATGCATTAGGGCGTGGCTACGTCGTGATTGACAGGTTGATTGGTTCACAGGTTCAGGAGGGCGCCTCATGCTCCTCCTGATGCCCATATAAGTAAAATCCATGTTTTTATTTTACCCAGCATGCACCTGAAATGTTCAAGATGGCGCTGCTCAGATCTGATACTATTGGCCTCCGAGCAGCAGTCCACAAACCAATGGGTGACGTCACGGATGTTACGTCCATTTTTTATATACAGTCTATGTGTTATAGTGTTTTAATGTCTATACAAAGATAAGCAGTAGTCCAGGTGTGTTCAGGTGTATGTTTCGTATCATTAATGCGACACTGTGATATAATATGTGCTTGTTGTTTGTTTGTGTGTGTGTATGTGTGTGTGTTTTGTGTGTGTGTGTGTGTGTTTGTGTGTGTACCTGATTGGGTTTGTTGCTGCTGATTCCTTGAATATCCAGATAGCTGAAGGAGCTTTCCACCTGCAGAAACACACAGACATGTTATTAAATTCAACATTTCTAAAGCATACACACATTTCAGCAGCAGCATGTTTTTATCTCCTTTTAATTCAACAAATCATAAATATAAAAAGGTTATAAGTCCCACGGGAGAGTTTATTCTCTACAATGTGAATTTCTCAGGAAAAAAACTAAAACTGAAACCAGTTGATTTGCTTCTTCCTGAGAACTGGAGGAGTTTTTATGTTTTTTCCCAGGAAACATTTACCACACAATCACAGATGATGTGTGTTTAAAATCTTTCAATAAATACACATACACACACACACACACACACACACACACACACACACACACACGCGCGCGCGCGACATTTTTGGCTTTTAACCTTCGTGTCGTCCTCCCGGGTCAAATTTACCCCGTCTGTTTTGACTGTTCCTTTCTTCCTTCCTTCTGTCCTTACCTCTTTCCTTCCTTCCCTCCCTTCCTTCTTTCCTCTGTCCTTCTTTCCTTCCTCCCTCCCTCCTTCTTTCCTTACCTCTTTCCTTATTTCCTCCATCCTTCCTTCCTTCTTTCCTTTCCTCCCTCCTTTCCTTCCTTCCTTCCTCCCTTCCTTTCTCCCTCCCTCCCTCCTATCTTCCTTCCTTATTTTCTCTGTCCTTCCTTCCTTCTTTCCTTTCCTTCCTTCCTTCCTCCCTTCCTCTTTTCCTTTCTCCCTCCGTCCCTCCTATCTTCCTTCCTTCCTTATTTCCTACGTCCTTCCTTCTTTCCTTTCCTTCCTTCTTCCTTGACTCGAGGACAACAGGAGGGTTAAACTTATGCACCTCAAACTTCATAAAATAGTAATTTCAAGAACTTTGTAAGGAATGTTTTTCCTTCCTTGCAACATTTTGTCTTTTAATGCCGAAGTTGAGCTTCAGAGGCAACATGTGTGATTTGTTTTATAAGGTTTCCAACTTTAATAGATAGAAAGGAGAACATGTGGAAAGATGTGGTGCATTTATTAGATGGGAGCTGCAGGTAACAGCCACCCATCACTGTGTTGTTTAGAACATCTGGTTAACACACACACACACACACACACACACACACAGACACACACACACACACACACACACACACACACAAACACACACACTAGCGTACATCCATAAGTATGTTAAGTATGAACACTCCCATCCACATTCTTCTGTGTACTTTTTTGGTTTGGGGCTGTTTTTCCTAGTTTAGTTCCAGCGTACAATGATATTTTGGACAATAGTGTGCTTTGGGAAGGCCCTTTCCTGTTTCTACATGTTAATGCCTGCGTGCACAGAGCCAGCTCCATGAAGAAAGGCTTTTCACACTTTAAAGAGGAAGACATTGACTGGCCTTGCAACTTAAAAGATCCCTGACCTTAACCCCCTTCTAAACCCCATCCAGCACCTTTGGGATGGGGTTCATTATTGCTCCTGCAGCCAGGTTCCAACATCTGGTAGAAATCCCCGAAATCAGAAGAGTGGAGGCAGTTATAGCAGCAGATTAATGCCCATAGTTTTAGTATGACATGGTCAACTATCACATATGGGTGTAATATTATATGGGAATGGAGGATATGGGTGTTGCAAGCAGAGGCTAGTACTAGCATGTTAAATGACAAATCAGTGTCTTTGCTCATTTAGCTGGTTAACATACTGTACTGTTGACTGTTGGCTGAGCTGCCTCATCAAGCTTCAACTTGTTTAGGGGTTTTTAGAGCAGAGATAAGAGCTGAAGACAAGACCAAGCAAGAAGCTCCCGGTCTGGAAAAAAAGACCAGTGTGGAAGTGACCTGCATTAAACCTGCATTCTCTCTAATGGCCAGCAGGGGGCGACTCAGCTGGTTGCAAACTGAAGTGATTGTGAGGAAGTCAATGAGAAAATGAACTTCTCACCTTATTTATTACCTCAGTAATCACTTTCCTGATGAGTGTATGCTCTTTATGGCTAGTTTCAATTCTCCTTTAATACAGTGTGATGATTCAGACTAAAATAGAAGATAAAGCAGAGTTTACTTTAGGCTGTGTGCTACCTTGTGATTGACAGGTTGTTACCACGGTAAGGCTGGTTATTGTTTATAAAATGACGATACCAGTACCAATCCAAGTCCCCTTAAAGTGATACTGATACCAGCTGAGTACTTTATTAAATACCCATTAACACATTTAGGTCTCTGTCTTTTATCCGGTGTAACAGGCGTGTAGTGTAGACACACTTTAGAGGGTTTAGGTGGCATCTTGGCTGCTGAACTGCTAAGCGCGCTAACTCAAATTCACCACGACTTCACCACCACAGACGGGTTGTAGCTGCTGTGGCAGTGGGCCAATCACATGTCGCATTAAATCCAAGAACGCTTGTGTTGATTGGCTGTGAGCAAGTCCAGAGAAATAGTCATATTTTTCTAGTTCTGCCTGCAAAAAGGATCGATTGCAGATATTGTTTGACGGGAGACGTTTCCATACAACTTGGTATCGATTTTTTTTGGTCGATACTTTAAAGGCATTGAGTACCGATACCCAGGCCTATACCACAGCGACTATGGTTATGTATCTTTTAAAACATAACCCCATATTTGACTAGTGTGTCTTCAACTCATGAAAGTTAATTCTGACATTTCAGTCGCCTAAAAAGGTTGGTTGTACTAAAACACCCTCTAAGGAGTTGGCTGTTCAGTTTTGTTTCAAGCTGGATTTGCTAACTAAAATTATCATTAGCAATATCACAATTAACCATAGCGTTAGGATTTATCATTACCCAATGCGAGTTGCATCATATGCGGATCTGCCATCTTGGACAGCTACGTTTGGTGACACCACTTGGAAAAAAATCACATTATTTTCCCGACTCAATGGTGAATTATGAACTTTGACTGATGGCAAACACTGAAGTTAAAATGAGGTAAATCCAACATCTATATTTAAAAAGTCAGACATCTTAACATACTGTACTATAATTCTAAAAATACAAGTAACGCAATTTGTATTATTACTGAAATGAAACATAACTATCACAGTCAAATCATCTATCTTTGTCTTGCTCTTCCTCTCTCTTCCTCTTCTGTCTTCTCTCTTTGCTTTACCCGAGTTTTTTCCCACGCTGAATGTGGCCGCGGGTTTTTGCCAGCCAAAATTAGCATTAGCAATATCACAGTTAACCATAGTGTTAGGATCTACCACTAGTTGCATCATGCACGGATCTGCCATCTTGGACAGCTACATTTGGCGACACCATTTGGAAAAAACTACATTAATTGTCCAACTCAATCGTGAAATATGAACTTTTGACTGTTTTTTTTTTTTTTTTTTTACATATGAAGGTGAAGACTGAAGTTAAAATGTAGACATATTTAAAAAGTCACACATCTTAACCTCCTATAATTCTACAAATACAAGTAAAAACAATTTGTATTATTACTGAAATGAAACATAACTATCACAGTCAAATCATCTATCTTTGTCTTGCTCTTCCTCTCTCTTCCTCTTCTGTCTTCTCTCTTTGCTTTACCCGAGTTTTTTCCCACGCTGAATGTGGCCGGGAGCCATCTGCCTGTTTTTGTGCAAATAAATATTTATTTAATAGTGGTATGTGTGTCTCTGATATAGCGTAACACCACCACACACTAGTAGAAGAACAAGCTGTATACGTTAAAGAATTCCAGAGTGAAGTTTTTTGCTTAACATACAAGTTAAAGACAGAGATCACAGCAGGTTTACAAATTCATATCTCATATCCTCCTGGATCAGTTTATCACAGTTAATGTTTAATACAGCAGCTGTGCTTCTCTAAGATGCTGTGGCATTTTGAGAATATGAGAGTTTATTGTATATTCTGTATATTTGAGGTAATTTAGGCGATAGTTTTGTTCAAGCAGGTACTGAAAGTTAGTATACTTTTATTTCTCCTAATACTACTTTTAAGCCAAAGAGTTATATTTTGAGCATGAACCAATATGTTTTACCGAAATAAATAATATAAAAACATCTATAGGAGCGACGTAAAAAGAAAAAAGTCCCATTCACATCAGCCGCTGACTCAGATCGGGCAGTGCGTGCGGACCAAACAAACTTCTGTTTAACTTGTTTTGCTTCTAAACTCTTTATGTTGACTCAGATTCACAGTTGAATGCATGAATGAAATACATCCATCCAGCCAATAGTGACAGTAGTTTGTCCAAGAGGTGTTGCCATACGTAGCTGTCCAATATGGTGGACCTGGGACAGGGTTATATCTGCCCTCTCGTACAAATATGGTCACCTCTGACTCCAAAAACACAGTCAAAATGCTGAACTTGATGGGTACGTTATGGATGTTTTATAAGAGCTGGATACCAGACAAAAGATGGCTCCCATTCAGTTTAATAAGAATAAGAGTACACACCAAACAAAGTTTCTAGCTTTCATGTTTGCGTCCATGTTATGCCGCCGGCTGCACATGCTCAGTAGTGTTTCTCCCACTCAGCCCACAGACTTTACATTGTGATGAAGTCAAAGATTTTAAAATCGCTTTTTTTAGCTCGAGGAAAGTTTTACAAATATAAAACCACCATGGATTAAACATTCATAACAGAAAGAGTCATAACTGTCCTGTTGTCCTTGAGTCAAGGAAGGAAGGGAGGAAGGAAGGGAGGAAAGGAGGAAGAAGGAAGGAAAGGAGACAAGGGGGGAAGGAAGAAGGAAGGAAAGGAGGGAGGAAAGGAGGAAGAAGGAAGGAAAGGAGGGAGGAAATAAGCAAGAAAGAAGGACAGAGGAAAGAAGGAAGGAAGGAAGGTAGGGGGTAGGAAAGAAAGAGAGAAGGAGGGAGGGAGGAAAGAAGGAAGGGAGGAAGGGAAGGAAGGAAGGAAGGAGGGATGGAAAGAAGGAGGGAGGAAGGGGGATGGAGGAAGAAAAGAAAGAAGGGAGGAACGTAGGGGAGAGGAAAGAGAGAGGAAGGAAAGAAAGAGAGAAGGGAGGGAGGAAAGAAGGAACAGTCAAAACAGACGGGGTCAATTTGACCCGGGAGGACGACACGAAGGATAATTGAGCTTGTCTGCTGATGATGGTCTATGGGGACGATGCTTTTTGGGAAAAACCTGCTGATAGTTGAGCGTTGGCGCCCTGTTCAGCTCTTGTAATACATCAATGTGCTATGTCCATGTTAGTTAGTGTATCGCCAAAACCACCATTTGGAAACAAGAAACATACCTCAAAGGCTTTAATCAATGGATCTACATTATAAACCTACATTATCAGCTGCTCTCCAGTGAGACATTCCTCTGATGATGGAAACAGGTTTTAAGGCAGAGTCTGGATGCACATGTAACTACAAAGCCTGTGCAGACTGAATCATTTATATTAATCAGAAACAGGCATTTCTTGATATGAAACTATGAAAGTGTTACTATAAAGGAAACTAAACAAAGCCTGGGATTGAGAAAAAATCACAGGCATGTAAAAAAAAAAAAAAAAAGCTAGAAATAGTCTGCAGAACAAATGTCTGGAGCGGCGTCGCAACCTCACATTTCCTTTTGAATCCAGAGAGAGAGAGAGAGGGAGAGAGAGAGGGAGAGAGAGAGAGAGAGAGAGAGAGAGAGAGAGAGGGATAGAGAGAGAGAGAGAGAGAGAGAGAGAGAGAGAGAGGGAGAGAGGGAGAGAGGGAGAGAGAGGGTGAGAGAGAAAGAGAGACAGAGAGAGAGAGCGACAGAGAGAGAGAGAGAGAAAGTAGAAATAATACACCACTGCCAAAGTGAGGGAGTAAACGGAAGGAAAAAAGCCAGGAAAACAAACAAAGGTAGGGCAGGACTGAGACAGACTGAGATATGTAGAAATGAAAGTGAAGTGAAAGAGCAAAAGATACAAATAAAGAAAAGAGTGAGATATGAAAAAGCAGGAGGGATAAAACAGGTGGGAGATGGAGGACATAGAAACAGAAAAAGAAGGGGGTGAATATCATTTCTTGACTTTTATCTCACTGCCAGAGTTATGAAGAAGTATGAGAGAGAGAGAGACAGAAACAGAAAGAGAGAAAGAAGTGAGAGGGTGAGGATAGAGGAGAAACCCCCACCTCCACTCCCCTCCTTTCCTTGCCAGCTGTTAAATTCCTCCATTGTCTTTTTTTTTCTCCCTCTCTCTCCCTGCCTCTCTGCTGGGACTGTACACACCGAGGAACAAACCACCCTCTGTCTCTCTCTCTCACGAATACACACACACACACACACACACACACACACACACACACACACACACACACATACACACACAGTTCATACAGCTATGCTTGTTAGGACACTGCATTGACTTCCATTCATTGCAGTCTAACCTAAACCTAAACCTTATCTCTATAAAACCATTTCATGCCTTAACTTAACCTCAACCTAACCTCCACCGACACCGTAATCCTTAATCTGAACCAGGAACCTCAGAAATCATGTTTTCCCTCATTAGGACCCGGCTGTAAACACCAGAGGCCTTCTCTGGAACAACAGATCAGGGGTCAGCTGGCAGACGAGTATCTTATTTGAACTGTGTTACAAAACAAAAACATCTCTCTTGGCTGTTAGATGGTGGAATTTATTCACACCTGTCCATGAAGATTTGTGTTCAATCTCAATGATACAGCTGGAAGTTTTCTACAGTTCTCATAGGCTACGTTCACAATGCAGGCCTTAATGCTGAATTCCGATTTATTGTTTGGCTGTTCATATTACACTTTTAAATGTGGCCTGTCTGCGGACTGCGATGTGAACAGCTCAACGCTCCTGAAGTGACCCACATGCTCAGCTGATCATTAATGACGTCACGCTTCACGCATTCAATGCGACTTGTGCTGCTCACATTGTCAGAAACAAATCAGATACGGGTCACATTAGAGCGAACAAATCGGATTCAGGTCACTTTTAACTGCAGTGTGAACGTAGCCTTACTGTCAGAGCCGAACCAACAATGAACTGGTCTACTTTATTGTGCTCCAAAGCAACAGCCACCAGACAAATATGTAAGTGACTGTAGATTTGCTTCACTCACCAGCCAAAAAACCCTGATAATCTATTGAGTGACTGGTAAAAAATTAAACCCTTAAAACAGACATTTGGCCAGTGGAGAACATTCTCAATCTTGGACCCTAGGACTGTCACGATTTCTACTTTTATTTACTTCTTAACTGTGCTACAAAACATCTCTCCTGGCTGTTAAATGATGGAGTTTCTTCACACCTTTCCATGAAGATTTTTGCTCAGTAACAATGATAAAACTGGCATTTTTATACAGTTTTCTTACTGTCAGCAAATCTCAAATGCAGAGCTGAACCAACAATAAACAGGTCTACTTTATTGTGCTCCAACGCAGGGCACAAAATTAGTAGATTTGCTTCACTCACCAACCAAAAAACATTGATAATCTATTAAGTGACTGGTGAGAAATTAAACCCTTAAACAGACATTTGGCCAGTGGACGACAATGTTAATCTTGAACCCCTAGGCCTGTCACGATTTATACTTTTATTCTACTACATTGTGCCCCACAGCAACAGCCACCAGACAAATATGTAAGTGATTGGTAGATTTGCTTCACTCACCAGCCAATTGAATAGCTAGTAAAAGAAATGAGACATTAAATAGTCATTTGGCCAGTGGAGGACAATGTTAATCCTGACCCTAGGACTGTCACGATTTCTACTTTTATCAACTTTTTAACTGTGCTACAAAACATCTCTCCTAGCTGTTAAATGATGGAGTTTCTTCACACCTTTCCATTAAGATTTGTGCTCAGCTGGCATTTTTCTACAGTTGTTTTTACTGTCAGCAAATCTCAAATGCAGAGTCGAACCAACAATGAACTGGTTTACTTTATTGTGCTCCAAAGCAGGGCACAAAATGAGTACCAGCAACCTGCCAAATATGTACTAAGTGACTGTAGATCTGCTTCACTCAGCAGCCAAAACACCCTGATAATCTATTAAGTGACTGGTGAGAAATTAAACATTAAATAGACATTTGGCAGGTGGATTAAACTGTTAATCTTGAACCCTGATCCTGAACCTAGACCTCCATTATTACTATTAGAAACAGTGAGTCACATCGCTGCACCTGGATCACACGTTTCCGTCATTATGAAAAGTTTAGTTTGAGAGAGAGAGAAATAACTTTTATCTCCTATAAATATCATTTGTCTATTGTTGCTTTTTCTACATTGAAGCTTCCTTGATTGACCCATAAAGTTTGCTGACTGTTAAAACTGACTCAGCAAAGATATCAGAGCTCCGATTGGCTCTGGACGTCTGTGAGTCCAGACATAAATTATTTTAGTTGTGAAAAACTCAACAATCTTCTCTCTCTCTCTCCCTCTCTCCCTCTCTCTCTCTCTCCCTCTCTCTCCCTCTGTCTCTCTCTCTGTCTCTCTCTCTCACAACATGGTCGTAACTTAAGTAAGAAAGAGACGAATCACTTAGTCTCCAGGAAATGATCACTTCTGGCCTCCTTAGACAGAGGTCAGAGGTCACGGCCTGCAGAGCGCCTGTGTTTAGGCTCAAAGACGTCCAGCATGAGCCCAGTTTGACTCACCAGCTTCACCAGTTTAACGCTGTGTGCTCTGCAGTTATTTATATGATGTCTGGTCACACTGTGATTAGTAAGAGAAGAAAACAAACACACTGACTGAAAGGTTACATGAGAACTTTACAGAAGAGAGGCTGAGAAAAAAAAACTGCATCAATGATTTTAGCTTCACTTCTCTGTTTTAAACTCTGATGACTCATAATCTGTGTAAAGCAGTTCATGAAGATTAAAACAGGGAAGTTCAATATTAGTCATTAATGTTCTTCTAATAACTTGTAAATCTAGTTAGAAAAGGGAGGATATTGGTTTTTATCTTGTCATTTATTCTCAATTTAAAGCATTTTCTGACTTTCTTGATTTAATTTTAATATGAAACACTTCAAAGTAACTTCAATTAAAACAATATTTCTTCTTTTTTTTGTTTTTTTTTAGTGTTTCCAGCTTGTTTTTCTCTCTGTTTCTCTGTCTCTCGCCCTCCACGCTGAACTTTTCTCTTTTTTTCCTCCCAGTGTTTTCCTTTCCCACAGGCTGAGTTCTCACAGATGCATTATGGGTACAAATAATATCAGATGTCTCCATATGGACGGACCTGTTAGGGTCTGGGTTAGAGAGAGAGGGAGGGAGGGGGAGGGAGAGAGAGAGAAAGAGAGAGAGAGGGAGACTGAGAGAGAGAGAGAGAGAGAGAGAGAGAGAGAGAGAGAGGGAGAGAGAGAAAGGGAGAGAGAGAGAGGGGGAGAGAGAGAGGGATAGGGAGAGAGAGAGAGAGAGAGAGAAAGAGATAGAGAGAGAGACAGAGAGAGAGAGAGATGGAAAGAGAGAGAGAGAAAGAGAGAGGGAGAGAGAGAGAGGGGGGGGAGAGAGAGAGAGATTGAGAGAACTGAAAGAGACTAACATATAAAGATAATTATGATGAACAGAGAACTCGAAAGAAGAAGTAAAGAAGCATGATTGAAGGTTTATTAAATGTAAAACGAGCAATAAAAGAGAACTAAGCGGAACAAAAGCAAAACAAAGGAAAGGAAATATATATATAAATGTATATTTTCGGTGTATTGTTATAAGTGCATTATGTTATTGGGTCAGTGATGCTGGGTCCACAAAAAAAGAATGTGTGCAAGTTATTCATATGTTTTATTTCACATTTAAACCCTTTAAATTTGACTGAATTCATCTTCATACTTTGTGATGAAATGTCAGGAATGTTCTCGGACTCGAGCTGCAGAAGAACAAGATGCAGCAAGTCTGGAGTGACCACAGAAGAAAAAGAGGACGAGGAGGAGAGAGGAGGAGAGGAAGAGGAAGAGAGGGAGGAAAAGAAGGAAAGGGAGGGAGATAATGTCTCAAACGTTCGGTGCTGATTGCTGAAGATATTCAGCTGACTGCAACCAGTAAGTGTTTTATTGCTTTCTGCTTAACGCTATTAGTCCATTATCAGAATAGTTGCAGAGGAAGAGGAAGAGGTGGAGCGGAGAGGAAGAGGTGGAGCGGAGAGGAAAGGAAAGGAGAAAAATAAACAAAAAGGAAAAAAAAGACGTTTAGTTCAGAGGCCCTGACCAGTAAAACCATTGAAATAATAACCTATAAATAATAAATAATATAACTTTACTATAATAAATCATCTATGTAGAAATCAGATGAAGATCCTGAGAAGGCTGAAGGAGAATAAGAGCAATTTCAACAATATTATGTCAGTTTTTTACAGATTATCTTTGCAGAGAAGCTGCTGATTGCACAATTTGCACAATGTTTAATATATGAATGATTTAAATATGACTGTAATATGTATTCTGTGTTCTGGCCCCCGGGCCGCATGTTTGACACCCCTGACGTAGAGTGTTTATTGTGTTTATCGCTCCTAATTCTGCAGATGCACATAAACGCTGCCATCCTAAAAAAACATATATCTGACTGATAAAACTCAATGCATCACTGAGCTCTGAGGGGAAACCCTGTCAGCTGCCGTCGTCAACTCCGTCAGCACAGATTTCTGCATATTTTCCCCCCGTTTTATTTTGGTGATTAGAGCCGCTGAGGAAAAGGGTTCAAACTCCAGCTCGAGTCTGTTAATGGACTTTTCTGCAAGTTTCATACTTTGCACATTTATCCAGTGGAATCGCTTCACAGGGGCCAGATGTTTGACACCTCTGGCTTAACCCTCCTGTTGTCCTCGAGTCAAGGAATGAAGGGAGGAAGAAGGAGGGAGGGAGGAAGAAGGTAAGAGGGAGAAAGGAAGGGAGGAAGGAAGAAGGAAGGAAACGAGGTAGGAGGGAGGGAGGAAAGAAGGAAGGAGGAAGGGAGGAAGGAAGGAAAGCAGGAAGGAAGGAAAGAAGGGGAGGAAAGAAAGAGAGAAGGAGGGAGGGAGGAAAGAAATAAGGGAGGAAGAAAGGGGAAGGAAAGAAAGAGAGAAGAAGGGAGGACAGACGGAAGGAAGGAAGGGAGGAAAGAAGGAACAGTCAAAACAGACCCGGGAGGACGACACAAAGGTTAAGTGTTAAGATCCAATAGAATTAAAAGGAAATCTTGTCTCGGCTCCGTGTCACACACACACACACACACACACACACACACACACACACACACACACACACACACACACACACACACACACACACACACACACACACACACACACACACACACACACACACACACACACACACACACACTAACCTTGGAGGGGATGCGTGCAGTCAGCAGGAAGGCTCGGTGTGATGCTAAAGCCTGAGGACAGAGACACAGACAGTCAGACAGTTATAGACAACATCACTAGTAATGTGTCAAAGATGAATCACACTCTGCCTTCATGAATCATTTAAAGGCCTTTATCATTAATTAATTTCAATTTCAATACATGCAAAGTACTTTTGTTCATTTAAAAAAAGCAGACAAACTTCTAAAATGCAGCCATTAAAAAACTTTTCTTATAAGTAAAAAAAAGAGTTAAACAGTAAACAAAACAAACAAACAAACAAACATGTTGGAGCTGAGTAATCTCACTATAACACATTTTCCTTTAGATTCAGTCCATTTTGTGGATCCATTCATAATCACATTTTTAAAAAATGCATTTTCACGTTAGACTGAAAGGTGATGAAGGTTTTAGATGCAAAAAAAATACATCAAAATTATCTCATTTCAGTCTGAATATGAGCAGAGGAGCTGGTTTCCTGCTGACCGGCTTCATCGTCTATTTCCAGTTTGGAGGAAGCGGGCAGAGAGAGGAGGAGGAGGAGGAAGAGAGGAGAATGAGGAGAGGAGAGAGGAGGAGGAGGAAGAAGAGAGGAGAGAGGAGGAGGAGAGAGGAGGAGGAGGAGTAGAGAGGAGGAGGAGGAGGTGAGAGGAGGAGTAAGAGGACGAGAGAGGAGGAGGAGGAGGAGAGAGGAGGAGGAAGAGAGGAGAGAGGAGAAGGAGGAAGAATAGAGGAGAGAGGAGAAGGAGGAGGAGGAAGAAGAGAGGAGGGAGGAGGAGGAGGAGGAGGAGGAGGAAGAAGAGAGGAGAGAGGAAGAGGAGGAGGAGAGGAGAGAGGAGGAGGAGGAAGAGAGGAGAGAGGAGAAGGAGGAGGAGAGGAGAGAGGAGAGAGGAGGAGGAGGAGGAGAGGAGAGAGGAGATGGAGGAAGAAGAGAGGAGAGAGGAGGATTTTTTTTAAAACTGCATTTCCACATTAGACTGAAAGGTGATGAAGGTTTTAGATGCAAAAAAAAGGAAAAAAAATACATCAAAATTATCTCATTTCAGTCTGAATATGAGCAGAGGATCTGGTTTCCTGCTGACCGGCTTCATCGTCTATTTCCAGTTTGGAGGAAGCGGGCAGAGAGAGGAGAGAGGAGGAGGAGGAGGAAGCGGGCAGGGAAGGTTTTTCACTGAGCGGGATAATCACATATATTTATCTTTCACCACGTGTTGAACGTCTGTCCCGCCACAGACTGAGACTCTCAGTGCCAGCGTGTTCCTGCTTCTGACTCACCAAATCACACGTGTGTTAAAAAAAAGTGTAAATGCTGAGTTATGGTTGTTTAAATAAAGGGCCGAGCGTTATAAGAGTTTCCCTCCAGTGGGATGAAAAGAAAGAGAGAAAGAGAAAGAAAGAGAGAGAAAGAGAGAAAGAGGTAAAGCCAGCTGTGTTTGTACAGTAACCGTCCCACAGATGGTCGAGGTCTCACCAGCTCAGCCAATCAGAGGCCAACTCCTCCCCTCCTCTTTTCCTTTCTCTCTCTCTCCCTCCCTCTTTCCTTGTTTACTCCCTCCCTCCTACCTTCTTTCCTTCCTTCTTCCTCCCTTCCTCCCTCCTTTCCTTTCTTCTTCCTTCCTTCCTCCTTTCCTTCCTTCTTCCTTCCTTCCTCCCTCCTTTCCTTCCTTCTTCCTCCTTTTCGCCTGAAGGATGCAGACGTGTTTAAACATCTGGATCAGGTGCTTCCTTTCCTCCCTCACTCCTTTCCTTCCTTCCTTCCTCCCTCCTTTTCGCCTGAAGGATGCAGACGTGTTTAAACATCTGGATCAGGTGCTCAGCAGATGTGGAAGCAGGTTGATGAGAGTGAGACGGACTGCATCATAAAAACCAGATGAAAGCTTTTTGACCCTGCAGGCCACAGACTGAATAATGCTCACTTCTGATTCCCCCCCACCCCCCACTCACTCACAGAATCCACAGGCTGTAAATTTAGACAGAGGCAACAGAGCTGAGGTTGGGTCCGCCACAGCCAATAAATGCAGCACAAACCAGAACAGCGCTGGACGAGTTTTAGGGAGAACCCAAAATTACTGATGACCCCAAACACACAAATCTGAGACCCCTAGTGTTAAAAAGTAAGGAATGTGGGAGGGGGGGGGGGGGGGGGGGTTTCAGTCAATTCAACACAGTCTGTTTTTTTGTTTATTTACTGAGTGAAGATTTATTCATTATTAAATCAACATGGATACAAATCTGGTTATTCTTTAAAACTTTACTGACAAAAGTAGTTTAGGTTGAAGTTGTTTAACCTTCCTGTCGTCCTTCCGGGTCAAATTGACCCCGTCTGTTTTGACTGTTCCTTCTTTCCTCCCTTCCTTCCTTCCGTCTGTCCTCCCTCCCTCCCTCCTTCTCTCCTTCTTTCCTTCCTCCATCCCCCTTTCTTCCTTCCTTCTGTCCTTCCTTCCTCCCTCCCTCCCTCCTTCTTTACGTCCCTCCTTCCTTCCTTCCTCCCTCCCTCCTTCTGTCTTTCTTTCCTCTCCATTACCTTCCTTCTTTCCTCTGTCCTTCTTTCCTTCCTTTCTCCCTCCCTCTCTCCTTCCTTCTTCCTCCCTCCCTTCTTCCTCCCTCCTTTCCTTCCTTCTTCTTCTCTTGCATCCTTCCTTCCTCCCTCCCTTTCTTCCTTTCCTTCCTTCTTCCTGCCTTCCTTCCTCCCTCCTCTCCTCCCTTCCTTCCTTGCTCCCTCCTTTCCTTCCTTCTTCCTCCCTTCCTTCCTTGACTAGAGGACAACAGGAGGGTTAAATTAGAGCAGCAACAAAAAATCAAACAGTGACTATTTTTATAATCAAATAATAATGAGCAGTTAAACTAGATTAATTCATCTTTAAACTGCATGAATAACATTAATTGTGTTAATGCAGATGTTTAATTTATATAATCAGTAGTCTGAGAGTAGCTGCAGCAGGAAGGACTTTAAATGTACAAACTGCTGACGCGATACAATCCTGTCAACACTGGCTTTAATGTTCTGGTTGCCACTTAGATCAGAATCATGAGGCGAGTGTTTTCTGAGTTTACTCGGTCGGCTTTTTGGCTCCCAGATGTTCTTTCAGATTCACTGGTTTGTTTTTCTTCTGACACGTTTCAGGAAACAATCAAAACACAGAACCGTGAAACATTTAAGGGTGTTTTGCCTCATTTCAAGAAATTACAGCATTACAGGGGGTTACTAATCAGAGGATCTACAGATGAGGAATGTGTGTGTGTGTGTGTGTGTGTGTGTGTGTGTGTGTGTGTGTGTGTCCAAACACCCTGTGGCTGTAAGTGAGTGAGTGGGGTTTGCTTTAGTCAAGTCTCGACAGGAGCTGCAGTCACATTTCTGCAGAGAGCTGTGGTATGTTGTCAAAAATGGAAAAAAGAAAAAGATTTTAAAAAATGAGTTTAATTGTTGGGCCACACACACTCACACACTCACACACTCACACACTCACACACACACTCAAACACACACACACACACACACACACACTCACAGACTCACACACACACACTAACACACACACACACACAGACACACACACTCAAACTCACCCATACTCTCACACACACACACACACACACACACACACACACACACACACACACACACACACACACACACACACACACACACACACACACACACTAACTTATACACTAACACACACACTCACACACTAACACTCACACTAACACACACACTAAGACACACACACACTGAGGCTGAAACCAGAAACCTGCTGCAGTAGCAAACACCTCTCACCTCTTTCTTTTTCTTCACTGTGACTCTGACCTGAGTTCATAGAGGGAGAATATCTTTAGCTCTCTCTCTCTTCTTTAAATCTACTGTCTCTAGATTATTAAGAAGTATTTTATTCTGACAGGACGCAACCTGCAGCATCCTGAATAGTCAGGTGATCACTTACTGCTGTATTCAAGCAGCTCTTACTCAATATGTTGGTCAATGATTCCTCTTAACACATCCCATAATGGATTAAGCTCTAGTCTGATGTATGTTTGTCATGATAACTACTTTTATTGAGCAATATATTGTCCCAAAAATAATTGCGATAAACGATATTATTGTCATTTTATAGACCATTTTATGCCACAGTTGCAGTTAACATGATAATATTGGTTCAAATACCATATTTCCCTATTAGAGAGGTGCCAGGACCCTTATAGTTTCACCTTAATCATTTACACCGTACCTGCAGCCTACATACACACACACAATATATGTTTGATAGTGGGAGTGAAGAGTTTTAGGAGAATTAGTTCACATACATTGATTCAGTCCATTTCTACCACAGCAGCAAAACTCAGCAGAGACTCAGCAGCCAGACATTACTCCACCCTTAGTTTAGCAGCAGCTGAGACTGTCACTACAATGAGAATAGATAGTCCACCTTAAAGGCCGGTCCACCTTAAGTGAGCCTGGGCCAGGTTAGACTAAGCTATAGTGGCTAACTTCAGGGCTAAACCCTTCCCTTTAATCAGCAGGAACTGCTCGTGTCGTCCTCCCGGGTCAAATTCCTTCCTTCCGTCTGTTCTTCCTCCATCCCTCCTTTCCTTTCCTCCCTTCCTTCCTCCCTCCTTTCCTCCCTCCTTTCCTTCCTTCTTCCTTCCTCCCTTCCTTCCTTCCTTCCTGCCTTCCCTCCTTCCTCCCTCCCTCCCTTCCTTCCTTGACTTGAGGACAACAGGAGGGTTATTCTTGTGGTTTTTATATGCTGACTTGTGCTGCTGGTGCCTTCTCGGCCCGGTCACACATGCAAACAGAGATCTTTGGTCTCAACGGGGCTAAATACCTAGTAAATTAAAAGATAAAGTTAAGGTTTAAAGATTTTTATCTGTGGAGCTGCAGAGGAAAAACAAAGGAGCAGTCTGAACCGTCCCAACACGACTCCCAGCAGCAGCAGCAGCAGCTCCTTTCACACTGAGATACTGCAGCCGCAGCCATTCAAAATATTTGACCCAGTCGACCAAAAAGCTAAAGACGGGCAAAACATCAGGACAAAGAAAAGCCAGCGGATGAGTGGAGTTACCTCAGAGAGAACAAACCTCCCATTAACCTTCCTGTCGTCCTCCCGGGTCAAATTGACCCCGTCTGTTTTGACTGTTCCTTCTTTCCTCCCTCCCTTCCTTCCTTCCTCGCTCCTTTCCTTCCTTCTTCCTCCTTTCCTTCCTTCCCTCCTTTCCTTCCTTCTTCCTTCCTCCCTTCCTCCCTTCCTTCCTTCTTCCTTCCTTCCTTCCCTACCTTCCTTCCTTCCTTCCTTCCTTCCTTGCTTCCCTTCCCTCCTTCCTACCTTGACTCGAGGACAACAGGAGGGTTAAAAGTCGGTTCCAGATGAACTGTTCAGGTCACAAGCTGCAGACTTAAATTATCCTGCTTCCTTGCTTTCTAGACTTCTAGATAATATGGAAGAGGGAAAAAAACACAGATCCAAAACTGAGAAGGACTATCAGAGTCCTGTAAACATCTGCTTAATTTGCTTTTAGGTTCCTCCTCCTCCTCCACAGAGGTCAGAGGTCAGGGATCAGAAGTCAGATACAGGAAGGGATTCACTGTCGTCTAATTGAATTACAACCATGAAGGATGAAACCTGGAACAATGTAGTTACAGGACAGGTTGGCAACCATTGGTTTCCCAGAGTAAAGTCCACTGATGAAGGGCAGAAATTCAGTCAGTAAACCTTAAACCTTCATTTAGACTCATGAGGAGTGTCTTATTGACTTAACGCCACATTCAAACCAAAAGCAGTCTCACTAAAAAAACACTACAGAGGCCAACAGCTAAAATACTTCTTAAGACACTGGATACTGGCTCAACTTCAACATCATCTGGGAATGCACACCATTGGCCAATCACATACCAGGAGGAATGACTCTCCAGGGTGTTAAAATCCTGTGTGTCTTGGACTTCCTGGTTCCTGGTTCCTGTAGTAACACGCCTACACCTGCTCAGCCTTTAGGAGAAACACCACCAAGAGGCTTTAGTTTTCATATTGATGTTTAGAGTTCATTGACTCGTCTTTAAAACCTCGGAGTTCTTTAGTTGTTCCAAAGTGCAGGATAAAAACTTTTGGTTGGGCAGTTTTTAACCCTCCTGTTGTCCTTGAGTCAAGGAAAGGAGGGAGGGAGGGAGGGAGGAAGGAAGAAGGGAGGAAGGAAGAAAAAAGGAAAGGAGGGAGGGAGGAAGGAAGGAAGTAGGAAGGAAAGGAGGGAGGGAGGGAGGAAGGAATGACAGGAGGGAGGAAGGAAGGGAGGAAAGGAAAGAAGGAAGGACAGGAAGGAAGGAAGAAAGGGGGGTGGAGGAAGGAAAGAAGGAAGGGAGGAAAGAAAGAGAGAAGGAGGGAGGGAGGAAGGACAGAGAAGGAAGGAATTTGACCCGGGAGGACGACACGAAGGTTAATAGTTATACTTAAAACTGCTGAAACTGAAAAAAGGTTTTTTTTGAAAAGTTTGACTGATAACCAGCCATCTGTTTTTCAGGAGTTTAACAGTAATGTCTGAGATGCAAATAGTTTCAGACAGTTTCCTTAATAAGGGCGTTTGAGAGAAGTTTAAATTCAGACTGTGCCCATCACACAAACCACTTAAATGCCACACCCTTAAAAAAATACATTCAAGCACAGGAAACTAAAGTGTATAATATAAACATGAGTCCATATTTAGTCGCATTCACACTGCAGCATGTAGGAAAAGGAACTTACCAGCACTCTGTTCTCCACCTTGTCACCTTTGACTTCCAGCTGGACTTTGCGCCTCAGGGTCAGTTTCACCCTTCGACCGACCGCTTCCCGCACACTCTCTGCAGACAGACAGACAAATGAGGTTACAGGACACTTGATAATTAACACCGCACAACAGCTGGAGGGGGAGGGGTCAACGTAGGAACTCATTACACAATTCAAGATTCAAGACAACTTTATTAATCCCTTGGAGGGCAATTAATGTGGACAGTTCTCATCATACTCGTACACATAAATAACAAGATAAAAACACAGAAGAAAGAAGAAGAGTTGGCAGCTGTATGCAAAACAGGCGGCGAGTTCCGGTCTTCTGAAATGAGGTCAACGCGGAAGTAACTTAAAACTGCATTCTATCAAAAGGCCACCAGGGGGCGACCGTTTTGGTGTCAAAAGGACTTCCGTCTCTATACAAGTCAATGGAGAATTCACCAACTTCTCACTTGATTTCTAACCTCAGTAAACGTTTTCAAAATGTGTTTATGGTCTCAATCGCTAGTTTAAAGCCTTCTTCAATGCAGTATGATGTTCATTTGGGACATTTTGGCCTCCCTGATTTTATATTTGACGATAAAGTAGGGTATTCATTAGGGCGTGGCTACGTCGTGATTGACAGGTTGATTGGTTCACAGGTTCAGGAGGGCGATGGGTGACGTCACAGATGTTACGTCCATTTCTTATATACAGTCTATGGTGCAAAAGTGCAAAAATCAGTGTCAGCAGGCCCTAGTCCAATGAATAGTTCATTGAGAGGAAGCCTATACAAGCGTCAAATGATAAAAGAAAAATGCACCACAGTATCCAGCTGCACGCTGCAATAACAAACAGATACAACTGGACCTCATAAAGATTTCATAAAGATTAGTTCAGCAGTTGGACAGCAGAGGGGATAAAGGACTTGGAAAGTCGGTTACCCTTACATTCGGGTTGGGCATAGCGACGCCCTGAAGGCAATAATGAAAATTCACTTCTTAAGATTTGCCCGGAAGTACTCAAAATGTTGTGTGACTTCCTCATGACCTGTAGTTCCCATAAGGAACTTAGGTCTCTCTGCTTAAGTCCAATGATCTTGGAGCAGGTTCTCACGATACTCTTGAGACTGTTTCTGTCCTTTTGATTGGCTGAATCCTCGTTCCAGTTAACATGCCGCCTATGTTCAGCTAACTGTGCCAGAGATAGAGCCAGTCGTCACGCCTCTAATGCTAACCGAGGGGTTAATTAAAGTGGAAATTATGCGGTGCTCCTTCCAAGTAAGGCCATGTTTACTGTGGTCATCAGTTATGAGTCCACATAAGCAAGCCATTATAGCAGAATTCACAGTGTCATGAAAACTTGTTTACAACTTGAAATGTACTGCCTTGTTTTTCTGATGTTGTTTTTAAAGGATAAGGCTGAGAATTTCTTTTTTTATTTTTTATTATTGTGAACAAATCTCATGTGCAGAGTCAAACCAACACTGATTTACTTACAAGTTTTGTGTGTCTGTCTAAAGTCTGTAGAGCTTTGCAGTGATCCAATAAGGGTTAAGGTTAACAACACATTCATGAGTCACACCACTGCACTGGGTGACATGTTCCTTCATTGTGAAGAGTTTGGTCACGTTGTGTAGAAATGGCTCCAAAGACTAATAACAGCAATCATGTTCAGTCTCTGGAGAGTATTTCTTTGTAAGGACGTATTCAGATTAAATCAGGTTGTGTGGCAGCATGGGTGTGTTCGTACCCTACAATGATACCAGTGTGACACAATCAGTAAATAACGTTTTATTGATCTGATTCACCGACTTCCTCCCTGCCACCTCTCTTATCTGATGCTCTAGCTCACTTGGCCACAGCTGCTATCTTCTTCTTTTTTTAAATGAGTCTGGAATCTGACAGCAAAGCCTAACTTTACTTCTATCTATCTAGTAACATCTTTATCCTCCCTCATGGTGGATTTTACAGCTCTAATCAGGCCACTGCAGCGTGATGTCTGGTTGACCCTGGCTCAACTTTCTCACCGCAGTCCAGAGCGCCACCTCAGCAGCCAAAACCTCAGCAGCCTAAACGCACTACCCCCATTTAAATGAATGGAGGACTGGCATTTACACCACAACGCCTGATCTGAATATGGTCTATGGCAGACATCACTGAGCATGTGCAGGAACGTTCTGTTTACAGCTTCACCAGCTGTTATAGTTTTAGTTGTGTTATATATCACAACATCTGGATTTTGTGCTACAGTTTATATTTCTCAAAGAACTTCACTATAAAGTCAAGAGGTTGTGATAAGTGCAGCTGTGACGTGTTTTCAATCGTTTTTGGACAACAACGGAGGTCTATAGCACAGTGGAATACGATATATCAGACTAGTAGATCAGGGGACTGTTTCAGGAAGCAAGTTTAACAAACTCTGAGTTAAAACTTCAGAACAGCTGATAACAGTTAGTCATTTCTTGATCCTCAGCATGGTGTTAAAGCTGAAACGCAATTTGGGCGTTTGAACTAAATTGGTGAGCAAAAGGAGGGATGGGAAGGTTTTTATTTTCATAATTTTATCCATTAACTGATGATGATGATGATGATCATCAGCTTTCAGCTTTTGAAATATTTGTAAAATGCTGCTGTGTGGATTAAAGATGTGGATTCTTAAATCTCTAAAACAGGGGTCATGAGCAAACTGTTATCATGACCAATGACCATAATGGAAAAATAGAAGAGAACAAGATGCAGGTTAACAAATAAAAAACTCGTACAGCTTTTCTTTTCATTTTATTTCAGTTTTATGTCAGTTAGTGAAACTTGTTCCTCAAATGTTGGATGTTAGTCACTTATTTTAATTTTCATGAATCCCTCTGTATTATACTAATATATATTATTATGGTTGAATAATCTGATGATAACTTTCTCAATAAATCAATTACTTGTCAAAGAGCTCAGGTGGTGCCTCTTGCTGTGTCTGTTGTATCTGATCAATAGTCCAAAATACAAAGATATTCACTTTTCTGTCATGTATGACACAGAAAAGCTTCAGAGACGCTACAAGCAGCAAATATTTGTTATCTTTTGCTTTAAAACCCACTAAAGCGATTATTTTATCAGAATAGTTGCTGATTCATTATCTGTTCGTCCACTAATCCATGAGTCATTGCAGCTGTACTCATGTATATAGAATCACATTTTTAAAAACAAAAACAATGTTTATTGAATTGACTTTTTACATTTTTTATTTTCTTAAAGCACACTCTCCATCAGACCTCCATGAAGGAGCCAGCTGTGGTTGCTCGGTGGTTTGTGCCAAAACTGTAAAGCCTCTATATTCTGCAATCTAAATGTAGTGTGAAAAGTATAGTCTACTGTCTGCAGAGTGTCTTACATGTGACAGTCCTGTGTATTGTAGAAGATTTCCTTCATTTTAAAGCAAAAACATGAAACATTATGGATTTCTGCCCAGACAGACTCAGATCCTCCTACATTAATTTGGCTGAGGTCTGGTGAACTTCTGCTGTTTTTTTAAGCAGTGGTGGGAAAATCCAGAGACAGATGGAGACAGAGAGGAGGAGGGGGGAGGGGGTGAAGAAGTAAAAGATTAAGTAACAAGAAAGCAAGCACAGAAGGGAAAGAAGGAGGTGGGACGAGAGACAGAAAACAAGAAGGCATGACGATAAAAGAGGGAGGTGTCCTGATGACATCATGCCGCCCTCCTCCTCCTCCTCTTCCTCCTCTCTGTGCCCGAACACATGATGAGGTCATGAGGAGGATCAAAACATTGCAGCACGGAGCAGGAGCAGCGGTGTGGAGGCTGATTAGAAACACATGGACTTCTCCCTCCGTCCGACACAGTCACACCAAAACAAAGGAGTTTCCCTGCTGACTAATTACATTAAAGTAACAACCTGCAGCTATCAAAATCATAAATTACTGTCAGCACCTCTCTCCTACAGGACTGCTATGACAGCAATGTTCCAGCTTACAACTAATTCATGAGAACGGATCCATCTCCTGTTCGAAACACTGAATAAAATATAGAAAACTGTGATGTTTAAATGTCAGCAACAGTACAACAAATGGGGCACAACAGATATACACAGTACTGGGGCAGATACTGACCTTATTAAGTAGACTCAATATCAGCCAAACATGACACATGATCCACATTAAAAACGGTGTCTTCTGTTCTGTGTTCTGCTCTGTTTGCCACGCTGAACAGAAGACCTGTCACGATAAATACCGTAAATTCCGGACTATAAGCCGCTACCTTTTTCACACGCTTTGAATCCTGCGGCCTAAACAATGATGCAGCTAATCTATAGAGTTTTACAGGCTAATGGCCTCCAGGGGGCGCTCTAGCAGGAAGCGCAAGAGCGAGACAGACAGGTGGAAGAGATAATGCGCCAAGAAATACGCTAGTTTGTTTTGAACAGTCATTTTGCACATCATGCACACACCCTCATCATGGAAAACACACGAAGAAATACATATGATGCAGCTTTTAAGTAAAAGGCAATCGATCTGGCTGTAGAATAAGGAAATAGAGCTGCTGCACGTAAGCTTGGCATCAATGAATCGATGGTGAGACGTTGGAGACGGTAGCGTGAAGAACTGACTCAATGCAAAAATACGACAAAAGCTTTCAGAGGTAAGGTTCACTCATGTTACAACGTGGACACCTGCAGCTTATTGACAAGTGCGGCCTATATATGTACTTTTTTAATTTAGTTGGTGCAGCTTATATTCAGGTGCAATCAATAGTCCGGAATTTACGGTACTTTTGTTGGACGATATATCATCTCAGAAATAATCGCAATAACCGATGTTATTGTCATTTGAAGAGGAATGATGCCAGATCAACTCTGTGCAGTGAAAGATTTTGAACTGTGAAAAACAATGGGCATCGGTAATGGATCAGTTCAGGTATCAGAGTCAGCATCGGGAGAGGAGACGTCAGATTGGTGCGTTCCCAAACAAACCCACAGAAATGACGACTCAAAGCGCCTTTTGCACCCTGTGGTTTCAAGCTGTCTGAGATGAGAGTTGACAAACGTGAGAAAAACATTGTGAAATCTTTTCCACCATAAGACTCGTCCAGCCTACAGCAAAATTATGTTGGAAATTTAAAGACTGAACTCTCTCTATGACCCACGTCTACAAACCAACCAACCAATCAGAATACGACATGAAGCGACCCAGAATGCGCTGACCGGTGTGACTTTTCGTAAATGCTTTTAAAATAAAGTTTAAAGGGAGAAACACTCTTGTTCGCCCTATTACACTCATGAAAACCAAAACGATGGAAGTTAAAGTAAAAAATACGTTTTTGTGACGACGATGGACGATGAGCTCATGACGTGTCTCTGCTTTCATAAAGGTTAGCGCTACACATTCATTGCACAGTCTGACAGCCTCAAGTTGATATCAGATACCCTGACGCAGAGCTGGGCAATTAATCGAAAAAAAATAATCGAAACCGACATTTAGAAACTCTAATCGACTTAATCTTGCTCATGTCAAGTAATGTTGGTGTTCACTGTTGCCATGACAGCAAAGGTTGCATATCTTTAAGGAATTTGAAAACTTGTCTCCAGTGATCATTTGAACCCAAACCATGATCTTTACATAGTTCTAATCAAGTAAACTAGACATTAACCACAGCGTCACACCTTAAAACATCATTATTTTCACTCCCTAAAGATCCTCATGTGTGAGGGCAGCAGTGTAAAATACACAACAAAAGAAACTCTGAAAATACATAATCGTTCATTAATCATAATCGAGGTTAAAAATTAAATTAATCCCTACTCCCAGCCCTACTCTGACACAGATTGTGATTGCTGTTGTTGTCACGCAGTCTCTTGTTCTAGCGCTAGTGCTGAAGTGATTTGTAGCCAAACAACAATTGAGATAATCTACTAAGTGATTAAGTCATTAATCAAGTAAAAATGTCCCACATTTGCTTCAAGTTAAATATTCTGAAACGTGAATGTAAATAGTTACGGCAGATTGTTATCAGTACATATAATGACCTCATGAAGCTTGATCAGGTATCAGCCAAATGTAAACAATCCACATTAAATAGAGTTTCTTTATCAATGTTTGTCAATGTTTTTATCAAGTGTTTCAGCCATCGGTTACATACAGTGAGTCACGGCGGCCTCGTGTTATATTACATTAAAAGACATGATGACATTATGACAAAAGACATTATGAGGTTTACAGATTTTAAATGTGGGATAAAGACTACGCTGCTATCTGATTGGTTCTTGGTGTCGGCAGATATTCTGAGCTGAGGTGTTGTATGAGTCCATCTTTAATTTGCTGCTTTTGTCTATTTTTACATCTCTGTACTGTTAATTAAACATGTTTGATTGGTGGATTGTTGCTCAGGAACGCTGTAGTCTCCAGACTGGGGCTGAAACTAATGATTATTTTCATTATCAATTAATGTTGATAGATGATAGATGATTTATTAATTGTTTTTTGGTCTATAAAACATTAACTGGGAAGAGCACCCATTACACTTCCCTAGAGCCTGTGTCTGTGCCGGTGACATTATCAAGTGTCTTATTTGTCCGACTAAAAGTCCAAAGTTCAAAGAGATTCAATTTACTGTCATGTGAAATAAGGAAAAGCCAATTTAAGAACCTGAAACCATCAAATATTTGGCATTGTACTAAAAAAAACCTACTTAAATAATGAATCACTTAGTCTACTGATGGCCTATGGACCTATTTGTGATGTTATGTTATATGTTGAACTAAAAATGAATCATTAAATTGACTTTAAAGTGCAAAATAAACCAATTGTCTGATGTTATTTTGCATCAACACTGGCATTATAAATGTTGTGTAAGTGTCTGACCTGCACTTCAACATCTAGCTGCTGCCAAAGCTCAGATCCAAAGACAATCCCAGCCTCATGACGTCCTGCACACCCTGAACAGCCTCATTAACCTTTCCTTCTACCTTTAAACTGTTGCTGATGAGCAGCGTCAGGTCAGACTGTCCCACTAAAACCAACAGCGGGGCCGCCAACAAAAAGCCCCATTCATCCGTCAGTCCAGTGACATACAGAGTGAGATGGGGCTGCAGACATCGTAACAGAGAGCACGGGTTGTGAGTCAGCCTCACCACTCTGTGCTGGTTTTGCTTTACATTTCTTGTGACAATCTATTAAAAAAACACCAGGCTTAAATCTTTTTTTGTTTGTTATAACTTTTTAAAGCCTTTTTATGGTCTGACAGAGACTACTTACCCTGCTGTCGAGACTTATTAAAATGGTCAGATTATAAGAAATGTGAACATTGGCTTAAAGAATTAAACACTAACAGGCTTCAATCCATAAATATCTGCTTCCAAAAGTCAATTTAGGTCAAACTTTAAAGTGCTTTAACTTAACAGCACTGACTCCTTTTAAACAACCCTGGCTCTATCAGTGCCAATGTTAATTTATACACTACTTTTTCCGTCAGATCTGCAGTGATTTACTGGTCTTTTTCTCCTTCTTTTTGACACTCAGTCATCCAGGCAGTCTGTGTTGATACTATCTCACGATCCAAAGGAATTTCACAGGACACACCCCTTTCCCATAGCTTTCTCTCTCCCCCCCATTTCAGATAAGGAAGTGGAGAAACTCTCAGGTAGCCTGCTTAACCCTCAGGGCATGAAAATAGCTCATTGCTATGCCAGGGGAAGAAAAGAATAAAAATAGTGATAGTTGCACCATTAAATAGACACTAAGTCACCAGTGTGTTCATACAATAGTGAAGATAGACAAGTTAATGCAAAGCTATATTATACAGTTGTGCTTCATAGTATCAATGTAGCATTGCTACAATTGTGCCATGATGAATAATTTTGTTATATTGGCGAGTAAATGATGGCTTTATGATGCTTTCAGCCCCATAATAATAAGCATTTCTCTATTATTTCAAGCTATATGCTTCATAGTATGTGTTTAAATGACATTTTTATCTCTTCATACAATAACTTTAAATGGTTTGTTACAGTTTCTGGTCACTTAATCTTGCTTTAAAGTATGTTCATGTCCTGTGAAACCTCTCTGATAGACAGCAGAGTTTATAGTAAATATTTGTGTTGCTTCTACTGGGATTTAGCAGCAAATAAACAACTACAAGGACTTCCAGGTTACCTGAGCTGCAACACAGAAGTGGAGCAATGTTAGTCCTGTTGGTCTGTGTCATGGTGAGTCAGGTATCTCACAGCTAAATCCACTATAGTTAACATAATCTTACCGAGGAGTTCTGTGGGAATGTCCGTCTTCTCCTCCGACATTTCTTCCACCGTAGTAAACACCGCAGAAAGGTCCGGAGGCAGCGGGTTAACCCGAGCAGAGAAGCGGCTCTGGTGAGGAGCTCGACCCGAAGGAAGCGACCAAATGAGGGGGGGAAAAAAAAGGTGTTGTCCTGTTTTTTTCCTGCTAACCTAAAGTTGGTTACCTGTCGACACTACCTACAGTAACTGTTACTGTCTGCATGCCTGATAACGTTACACACCCACACACACACATATCCAAACACACTCACACACACTTCACTTCTGCATTGTACTGGTGTGAAGTGAACAGGATAGGGCTGATTTAAAATGTAGGTTAAATCCAACAGTAAAGACAGACAGTCGGTGTGTGAATGACAACAAGCACACACTCACACACACTTCAGTGATCCCTCCTCTCCTGCAGTTGTCCAGGAAAAAAAACTTTTGCTGCTACAATAAAAAATAGTAAAATGGTGACACCTGCTGGCCATTTACATGAACCGCATGTCTCTATATTATGTTGCGTTCAAGTGGTGGAAAGTCGGTTTGTTCATGACGTACAAGTAAATGATTTGATGATAATTAACTTTTTACTAATCAAAGTACTGCATAGGCTGCATTGTATTTGCTCATATTCATTATGGTACTAGGTTTTAGCTCCTATAGTTGCTGTCTACCTAGCTTGACCTAGATTAGTTAGCATCAACCCTTATCACATGTAAGAGAAAGCAATATTTTAGTGGTTTTAGGTCCTTGAGTAGCAAAAAGTCTAGGACAAAATACTCACATTACAACAGCATACAGTTCCCCACCTTTTTGACCTGTAACCCCTTGAAATAAAGCAAAGTCTATCCAGGACGCCTCGTCACATGTTAACTGATTACTGTTTTGATTTATTGGTCAATCATTTTGTCCATAAATTGTCAGAAAGTAATGATTCCTCACAGTTCAAGATTACTTCATTACTTCAAATGTCTGTTTTTTTCTGACAAACAGTCCAAAACCCAAAGATATTCAGTTTATCATCATGTTTGACAAAGAAAAACGAATTCATTATCACATTTGTATAATTTTTTTTTCATTTTTGCTTTAAAAGTGACTAAATTGATTATTCAGTTATCAAAATAGTTGCCGCTCTTTTGTCCATCGACTAATCAATTAATTGATTAAGTTTGCAGCTCTAGAAAGAGGACTTATTGTGTTTTATTTGAATACTTTTTTGAGGCTTGAGGAGGTAAAACACAGTTATACACAAGAAATAAATTAAAACTTAGAAGAAAGCTTGACAAATTAATCATAATTTAGTGTTTCCAAAAACTGTTTTTTTCTGTACCTTATACTGTTCTATCATTTCGTGACCCACTGTAGACTAAACTTCTGCACTGATAGTAGACCAGTGGTAGGCAGATACCGGCCCTCCAGGAAAAATATTTGGCGCCCTGAAGTTTTAAGTTGTGAATTCTAGCCCTGTTATAATTCCACAACTTTGGCCTATTTGAGCATATGAACAGATGTTTTATTCACAAACACAAACAGTTGGCAGTCTAACAGTAATAAAGTGTTGATCCCATGTTTTACTGGCAACAACAACAACAGCAGCACTTTCAATCAACCATAAATAAACTGTTTATCATGTGTAGTTTATAAAGAAAGTATGTCTCTTGTCCTGAAGTGGAACACAGAACAAACTGTTTATTCATGCTTTACTTTTAGCCAAATTAGTATTAAAGTAAGATGTACCTCCTTTATCACGGTTACAAATAAGTAAACAAAGGATAGAGACTTATGTTTCCCCTTAACAACACCCTGTAGTACACAATCAGTGGTGCAACAGGAAGCCGACATTAATGCAGGCACTTCACTTATAAGTTATCAACACACAATAAAATGTGTCAGTACTTGGGTGAGTTCTGCTTAGCCTAACCTGCAGTATTTATGTTAATTAATGTATATAATCTACTGACTGACTTTAACCCTCCTGTTGTCCTTGAGTCAAGGAAGGAAGGGAGGAAGAAGGAAGGAAAGGAGGGAGGAAGGAAGGAAGGAAGGAAAGGAGGAAGGAAGGAAGGCAGGAAGAAGGAAGGAAAGGAAGAAAGGGAGGGAGGAAGGAAGGATGCAAGGGAGGAAGAAGGAAGGAAAGGAGGGAGTAAGGAAGGGAGAAAGAAGGAAGGAAAGGAGGGAAGGGAGGAAGGGAGGAAATAAGGAAGGAGAGAGGGAGGGAGAAAGGAAAAGAGGAAGGGAGGAAGGAAGGAAAGAAGGACAGAGGAAAGAAGGAAGGTAATGGGGAGGAAAGAAAGACAGAAGGAGGGAGGGAGGAAAGAAGGAAGGAACGAAGGAGGGAGGGAGGGAGGGAGGAAAGAAGGACAGAAGGAAGGAAGAATAGAGGATGGAGGAAGGAAAGAAGGAGACAAGGAGGGAAGGAGGGAGGGAGGAAGGACAGAAGGAAGGAAGGAAGGGAGGAAAGAAGGAACAGTCAAAACAGACGGGGTCAATTTGACCCGGGAGGACGACACAAAGGTTAATGTGCCTCGTGTTTCAGCAGAGCTCAACACTTGTATTATTTTTAACCCAGATATTCACTCACACCAATTATGCTTTTGATAAATAGTACAGCAGCTTTTCCCCTCAGTCAGATTGTTAATACATTAAGACATTCATTCTTTCTGTCTCTGAGTTTGAAATCAGAACTGCTTTGACTCAATCAAGTCATATTTCACACTTTCCTCAGTCACACATTTACTCAAACTCCCTTTCTGCCCTCGTCTTTCTTCACCTTTTGATTTGTTTTGTTGTAATCAAGATTTCCGGCCTCATTTTCTCTCCTCACCCTTTCCTGACCGGATGGGTGGGAGTTTTTTTTTTTTTGGTTTTGTTAAGGTGACCAACAATTAGAATTATAGGCCAACATGTACTTACTTACTTACCTACACACATCTATTGCAGTGGGCTAAATAAACAGACACAATAGTAGTACAGATGTTGATTTTTAAAGTAATTAATGGTTAAAAATGTGTTCTTCATCTGATTTGAGGTAGCAGCTTTACAGCACAGCAGCTTTCAAATCCTGAGCCCCTGTAACTACCTCATTGAACTTTCAACCATTGTTCATCTTAAATATATAATGTGTCAAGAATACTGCATGAAACACACTTTATATGAAAACACTGTTCAGGTCCCACACCTTCAGAAAAAGTAGGACAGTGCAAGAAATACAGTTTCAGGAATAATAAAGACAATATGATGCATTTTTGCTTTGATCTGAGAACTACGATGGAATATTAGGGCCAGGCAAAACAACAAAAAAACAGAAAAAAAAAAAATCCAGGCAAAAAAAGATAAATCCGACAAAAGAAAACAAAAAACAGGCAATACATTTTTTTTAAAAATACAGGCAAAAAAAAAGAAAAAACAAAGTCCGGCACAAGAAAAAAAAAATACAGTCAAAAATAAAGAAAAAAGCAAAAAATACTGGCAAAAAAAAAAAGCAAGGAAAAAAAAAATCCAGCACAAGAAGAAAAATACAGGCAAAAAAAAGAGAAAAAGAATAGGCTTCACGTTATTGATATGATACATTTATCAGTTACGAATACAGTTGCACCGGGGTGGGGTGGGGGTACTCACGGTACTGCCCTTTTTTTTTTTTTTTTTTTTTTTGTTTTGTTTTTTTGTCCTGTCTGTTTTGCTTTATCTGCTTGTTGATGTTACTTGTTACACAGTTTTTGTCTTTAGTCTGGTTTGTTAGGGATTACTTTTTACTTATGTAAAAAACATGGAAACATAATTGTTAACTGTCAATTTCTTTATGTGATCAGTTTCCTGTTAATAAACATATTTGAAACGAATACAGTTGCACCACTTCAGAAACTCACTTTCACACTCCGAAGAAATAAACACTCCAGCTGCGGTACTGTGGTCAAGCCTCCGCAGTAAGTTGATTTCATGCTCTTTTCTTTTTTTTGCCTGGCTTTTCTTTTTCTTGTGCCAGACTTTTTTTTTTTTCTTGCCTGGCCCTAATACTCCCTCGTAGAGAACAGAGTCATAATGGCTTTAATAAGATACCATGTCTGCTGTATTTATATTTATATAAATCCTTCACATTTTTTATGTCAAATTCATTTTGCTGTGACTCTTTTCTTGACCAAATGCCAAACAGTCTGTGTTTGACTGCCATCAACGCCCAAAATAATGATGTCACATTAATAGTAATGATTCACATGTGTGGTGTCACAAGATTTCAGGATTGAAATAAAACTTGGTTGGTTCTATCCAATCAAGACAATGCTTAAATGTCCCACTTTTGCTGAAACTGGAAACTATGATGTTAAGGTTAGTGCATTAAAATGAAAGTGTAGTTTAGAAACGTTGCCCTTTGTTATTATAGACCAAGCCTGTGGTATGACCTGCCATAAATACTTGAATAACATGTAAACTTCTAAACTTCTAACCTAAACTTTTTCCCCAGAGTTGTCTGTGCTTTCTCGTCTCACAGGTAATCTGGGCCTGTAGACGTCCGGATGACAGATTCCAGTCCCAGAACCTTCAATGTGCTTCTCTCTCCTCTCCTTCCTCTCTCTCTCCTATCCTTTCTCTCTCATCCTCTTCCTCCCTCTCCTCAATCAATCAATCAATCAATCTTTATTTGTATAGCGCCAAATCACAACAAAGTTATCTCAAGGCACTTTATACATAGAGCAGGTTCTAAACCGTACTCTTCAAGTTTTAATTTATAAAGAGACCCAACATTCCCACATGAGCAGCACTTAGCGACAATGGAAAGAAAAAACTCCCTTTTAACAGGAAGAAACCTCAGAACCAGAACCAGGCTCAAGGTGGGCGGCTATCTGCCTCGACCGGTTGGGGTAGAGAGGAGAGAGAGCAAGAATAGGAGAGAGAGAGTAGCACATAGTTCATAAACATTGAAGCTAGAAGGTCCGGGACTGGAATCTGTCATCCGGACGTCTACAGCCCCAGATTACCTGTGAGACGAGAAAGCACAGACAACTCCGGGGAAGAAGTGTAGGTTACTGAATGCATTAATAGTACATGGATGTTATTGGATATAGATGGATGGATAGAGAGAGAGAGAGGAGGAGAGAGGAGCTCAGTGCATCATGGAGGTAGGAGTCCCCCGGCAGTCTAAGCCTATAGCAGCATAAACTAGGAGCTGGCTAACTATAAGCTCTATCAAAAAGGAAAGTTTTAAGCCTACTCTTAAAAGTAGAGAGGGTGTCTGCCCTCCGGACCGAATCTGGGATATGGTTCCACATGAGAGGAGCCTGATAACTCTCCTTCCTCTCTCCTCTCTCCTCCTCTTTCTCGCTCTCTCTCTTCTTTCCTCCCTCTCTCTCTCTCCTCTCTCTCCTCTCCTTCCTCTCTCTCTCCTCTCCTTCCTCTCTCTCTCCTATCCTTTCTCTCTCATCCTCTTCCTCCCTCTCCTCTCCTTCCTCTCTCTCCTCTCTCCTCCTCTCTCTCTCTCTCTCTCCTCTCCTTCCTCTCTCTCCTCTCTCCTCCTCTTTCTCTCTCTCTCTCTTCTTTCCTTCCTCTCTCTCTCTCCTCTCATTCCTCTCTCTCCTCTCTACCAACCGGTCGAGGCAGATGTTCTCCCACTTTGAGCCTGGTTCTGGTTCTGAGGTTTCTTCCTGTTTAAAGGGAGTTTTTTCTTGCCACTTTTGCCAAGTGCCTCTCATGTGTGAATGTTGGGTCTCTTTAAAATTAAACCTGAAGAGCAAATTAGACCTTCTCTATGTGTAAAGTGCGCTATGATGACTTTGTTGTGATTTGGCGCTATACAAATAAAGATTGATTAATTGGTTCTATAATAACATTAAACACATGAATTCTGTGTTAAAGTCTGTTTCATCTTGTCTTCACAAAGTTTAAAGCTCCTACATGGTGAAATGTTTAAGTGACTTTAACACTGAGCAGAGTGAAAAAAGATACAACAACAAACAACACTAATTAGTTTGTTATTGTTCTGACTGTAGAGAAAACAGAGATTGGAGGCACATGGGGGATTTTAGCAGCATGACATCATGGACGGCAGTGTTGTGCAGTGGTTGGATTGTGATTACATTTACAGATATTTATGGTCCGATAAGGAATGACCTGATTCACCCTCTAGCGCCACCAGCAAGTCAACAACATATCTCAACATCTGCCTGAAGAACATTTTGCACAGACATTAATGCTTCCCAGGCGATGAATCCCAACGACTTTGGTGATTTTGTGGTTTTTGAGTCTGACATGTGTTTTTATAAGAGAAATATTTCAACAACTTTTTGACAGATTGCCTTGAAATTTGGCACATATGCCCCCTGAGGACCTGATGATATGTTTAAGATTACCTCCAGACATGTTGCAATGTATATAAAGATACTCTGCTTGGAATAATAATGTGCCTCATAGGTTTTGTCCAGTTACCCACTTCAGTAGATGAATGTGAAAACAGTCTTCTAGTGTCAAACTCTGCACATACTGTACATTATTCTGCAGTGAAACTCAAGCATGCTATCAAACAAATATGTTTTAGTGGAGGGAGACTTTAACTTATCATCTGCACCATGATCAGGTCTAAAATTCATTTTGTGCAAGACTGTACAACTAAATACGTAAAGTAGGTGTTGTCTGGACACTTGTGTGGAAAAGTCGAGTGAAGACAGTCTTGGTCCTATTTAAACACTAGATGGAGACAAATAGCCATCTTACATTTGCACACATAACAGACATTAGACCAGCAGTTGCTCTAGTGGACCTCGGGGTGGGGGGTATTCCAGAAAACGGGTTATATGGTAAACTCAGAGTAAATTAACCCTGAGATGAGGGGAAACTCCGTGGGTTTTGTTGTTGTTGTTTTTTTTTTATTGAAAAAAGAGCATACAGACAGTATACAGTGAACACAAGTAACACATCAAATAACAGATGAGCCAGGGGTAGTTACATTAAACAAAAATGTTGTAATGGGTACAGATATTTAACGTTTTAATAGCCTTTTGATTAGTCAAATTATCAAGTAACTTAAAATAAAGCTCGATTTCTTTCTGAAAAACAACAAAACAAGGTTCCTTCTTATTAAATTTATTTTTATAGATATACAACTTTGCCAGAAATAAAATCAAATCAGGTAACTGAAACTCAGAGTCAGTCACCATGGTAACTGAAACTCAGAGTCAGTCACCATGGTAACTAAAACTCTGTGAACATAACCTGCTCGCTGTCAGGTTTTCTATAAGAAACCCTGAGTTTCTACCGGTCTCCTCCTACCTGAAGCAAGCTGACAGACATGGGTTGTCCATTTCTTTGCAATTCGATAGATATCGAGGCAGAATTAATTCGCAATGCCTTATGTCGGGATAAGTATTCAGGGCTCAATTGGATGTGCTTTCATTCCACTCAATCATTTCTTAACATTCTCCGGCCATATCTGCCTTCTTGTTAATCTTATTTTTAGGAAGTATTTTATTGTACACATCGTCACATTTTAGTCTTAAAATCAATGACTCCAATATGTATAATAAGTAAAATAGTGTAACATGTTAATCTACTAAGCAGGATATTAGATGAGAGGACATATGTGTTAAGCAGCTTTCTGTTGGGGGTTTAAATTACTACATGTTGAAGTATCCACTGAATTAATATTTACTTAGTTTAATAACCTACGTCATCTATGAATAAAATCAAAGCGAGGTACAATCATAGCCCAGCAAAATGTGCCTTACTTTTCTGAATTATGTTTTTTTATTTCATTTTTAGCTGCTTCCAAATACATTACACCACTTTTTCACCTGTATGCTACAATTTTAAGTGAGGTAAGTTAAGTCAGTGGAGTAGTGCATTTAAACTGAAGCATTGACTCGGGCAGCAGCTGCTTTTCTCTCCTTAGTGTCTGCAGCGGTGTTACTTTTTATGAAATATATGGTCATATTCACCACAGGCCAGCAGGGGGAGCTCCAGTTCCAGTGAGGTGACGTAACTCGAGCTTGTTTTCTCAGCTGTTGCCATGGTGAATCGAGGTATCGGGGCTCCATTGATGACGGCTTTTTATAACGGTCGCGCACGTGCCAAACTCAAGGTGGACATATTCAGAGTTGATTGAACTAATTCAGATCAGCTGTTCTGGAACCGGATACTCAGAGTTTTTTTTAAAGTTTTTTTTTTAACAAACTTTATTTAAATCTTTAAGACAAAATACAATACAAACAGTTGTATCAACCTTGGAAGTACAGGGAGTGCAGTGTTATATATATATATATATATATATATATATATATATATATATATATATATATATATATATATATTGTGTTTTTTATGTGATATATATATATATATCACATAAAAAACACAATCAGACCAAAAATGCAAATTATATCAAAACTAATATATAAAGTAAATAAATACATAATTAATACATCATTAAAAAAATAAACATGTGAATAAAAATAGATAGCAGGAGCAATATCTTCTCTGGCAGTGTGTTCTACAATATCTTTTAGTAGGCTGGATGTCTTGAAAGCTTTTTTGTTTTTAGGTACTTTACAAACAGAATCATAAAAAATCTTAAGATCAACATGAAACGAAATTTCATTTGGGATAAACTGAAGAAATCTGGATTTATGAATATGATATTTACCCAACAGAAACAGCAATGTAATTACATTATCAATTTTCTTATTGTATGTAAGTCAACTCAGAGTTCAGGGTTAGACTCAGAGTTTGTTGAACCTCTTACCTGGAATAACCCCCTGCTGGATCTCAACCAAAAATACTGCCTCACTGCATACTTTGACATTGTTTTTGGAAAGGTTTAGAGTTGAGTCCCATAACTGCCATGTCATGTATTGCACTATATTTTTATTTTATTTGTGCACTTTATCACACAGCCTCAGACCTTGTTTTTTTATTTAGTATTTAGTATTTAATTATTTATAATTATTATTTATATATTGTTCTTAATATTCTTATTCTTACCTAATTTGTATTTATACAGATTTTACTTTTTACATTCCTGTTTATGTTGTTTGTGTATGTTATGTGTGATGTCTTTGTGTATTAATAAGCTGCTGGACCCTAAATTTCCCCTAGGGGATCAATAAAGTTTACATCATTCTATCTATTTTCACAACTGGGTATACCTTCACTTGTCAACTCACAACTATGCACTTTTCCAGAGGATGATAATGTCCTTCAGCCTCAGACTTTAGACCTGCTTGTAGTAGAGTAACTGCTGCAATTGTACATTTATTGTTTATATATTTTTCTAGTATATATTCTATATCATAGTGTATGACATTGTGTTATTTTATTCTATTCAGTCTCCATATATACATATATATATACACATATTCTTGCTGTAATAATACTTTGGAATCTGCTTTTCATAGCTCTGAGATCGTTCATACCAATTTAAAACTTCCAAACTTGATGATCGTTCTTTTAACCATACACACATTGGCATCTAATAGATATAGTTCAGTGATTTAAGGGTAAAGATGGTGAGATGACAGATTATCCCACACCTAACAAAAAAACTAATTGGATTCTTATATTAGAACAGAGCTTACTTCTTGATTATATGTCTTGAAATCATTGGACACCATTTAACACAGTAAACTTATAAATCTATATGTTCCATAATTGCTCCTGTGGGGCAAGAGGAGCATGTCAATGAAAACAGCCTTCCCATTAGTCAGAGTGAGCACAGCCAAAACCTCTCAGTGTTGGTTAAACTGGATTAAATCTGAAATAATTCGGATTTATTTTTGAATAATTTAATTTTAATGCATTATTTTCAGAGTTTTTTTAAAGGAAGAGATTCAAGCTTTTTATAATGAAAAATAAATTGAACTGAGGCATTTCTAGTTAGTTAGTTAGTTAGTTAGTTAGTTAGTTAGTTAGTTAGTTAGTTAGTTAGTTAGTTAGTTAGTTAGAACAAAACAAACTGTCTTAAACTTTTTATCATCCTGTCTTCAAATGTTGCAATGCTTGACTCCACTAGATGGCAATAGAGAGGTTTATAGAGATCTTGGAATTCTGGATTCTGGGAACATGTGAATCCAATATGGGAATCTTTTATACATTACTTACTGGCAGTGGTAATTTTTGCTGCCAGTTTCACAGGGGAAAAAAAGTAATTTGAAGGATTAAACAGTAGTTTAGATGAAAAGATTTAGGAAAGACGGGCTCATAGGAGTTTAAATCCTGTTGGAGGGAAATGATGATGATCTGTCCAAGGTGCTGAAACTGCTCTTTCCTTCAGCTGACTTCTACAAAGTAATCTGCATGTATTGTTCCTTTTGATTGTATGTGCTTTGTCATGCTGTGTCATACCCTATTTATGACACAGCATGTTGAAATAAAAAATTTTTAAAAGTCATTTATGGAGTCATATTTGTGTCAGAATGATCAAGCACTCACAGTTTCAGGAGAACCCGCCCACGCGAGAGGTTTGTGTCAGAACTTCCAAAAATCAGGGAGCACAAAGCAGAGAGCTGGGAGTGTTACTGCAAAGCCATCAGTGAGAAAGAAAAAGAGAGAAATGTAAACAAAAGGACATGTTATGAAAATAACAAAAGACCAATAATTTACATGATGACACAGATCATTTGTTTGCAAGTTACAAGTTTTTTTTTTTTTTTTTGCTTGGGTGATTTTTATTCTCTCTCTCTGAGCTCATTATTTTTGTTTGATGTTTAAAACATTTTGCTTGGTCATTCTGACACAAATATGATTCCATAGTTATTATGATTCATCCCCTTAGCACACAATTCCATGTGAAACCACCCACAGACTGAGAGACTGATATTGCGTCTGTACATAATCCATCCTTATCTGCATTTACATTCCTCTCACAACACAATAAAATAGCAGGCCACGCGCAGTTTCTAGGAAACAGGTTGACTGTAGTCAAGTACTTCTGAAGTACTTCTGGTGTATTATTCAGCATGTTAGTGTTCCATTCAGATAAAACTAAACATAGATAAGTAAATCTTTCACAGAATAGAGAAGCTTTGATGCTTACATTTGCATCAGTGGTTTAAGTGCTTACTTATAAGTGACAGCACACTTATAGCTCTGAGGTTACCCATCTTGTGTGTCAACCATTGCTCAACTTGGACAGTTTCCAATCTTCCTAGAAAGATGAGCAAACATTTCGCAGAAACAGTAGGGTGGTTACTGCTGATGCTGCAAACAAGTTTTTCCGTTGTCAGGTCCAGCTTCCTTCAACTCAGAACCACCCAACCATCACCCTTTGATGTAGAAAGAGTCATTAATGCACAGCCAGGCTACAGTACTGTCAGTTGCTCTACTTTGGCATCTCTGAAGCTAACATTTCCCACTTACAACTGATCCAGAACTGCTGCCCTGTTATTAACAAGGCTAAAGAAACAAGACCATCCTTGCATCCTCACACCAGCTCCCTGATGATTACAGGATGTGATTCAACATTCTTCTTCTCCATCAAAACCGGTCCATAAGACGCAGTCTATTTTGGGGAATGTCATGCTGGGAAAAACACTTTCCTATTAAAGACTGGTTTATTTGAATGCACCAGTAGCTAATCCTTTATAAACACATCTGTTTATACTTTCTCATTTCCTTTTATTTGAAACAGAAACAAAACACACTCATATTACAACTGAAACAGTGTGTTGGGTTAATGGTTAATGGTCCGGTAATGATTTAACAGAACTGGACTGCTATATTAACTCAGACTGGGTTCGGGTTAGGATGAGTTTCAATTAAAACATTTAAAAGAACACAGTACCTTTACATATTTGACACAGTGTGTAGCTCTGTGCTAACTGAGTCCCAAAAACTCTTCATCAGAGCTGTCGATATGCGCTGTAAGGCTCACCAAGCTCACTGTCCCAGGACTCTGTGTCAGTCCCAGAGTCAAACAAAGCATCGTCCTCTGTTCCATCCAGTTGAAAAACGACAAAGAGAGAGAATCTTATAAACTTCAGATCTGTGCTCATACTGTGTGTCTCTGCCACAGCTCAATAATCTCATCTCTAATCTCAGCTCATCTGTGCGTTTTTACTTATCGCGCTTCAACATCTGCTGCTGTCCTGAACTAGTGTCTGAAATACTACTATACAGCATATAGCAGTAACGGGTCAATTCAATTTTATTACCTTTACATACATTTACAATAAACAAAACAGAAAACAGCCCTTTGCTCCTGAGCACAGTCAAAAACTTTTTCTCACCATCAGCACACACCTGGTTTGATCGTAGACTGTATATAAAATGGACGTAACATCCGTGATGTCACCCATTGGTTTGTGGACTGCTGCTCGGAGGCCAATAGTATCGGATCTGAGCAGCGCAATCTTGAAAATTTCAGGTGCATGCTGGGAAAAATAAAAACAGGGATTCTACTTATATGGGCATCAGGAGGAGCATGAGGCGCCCTCCTGAACCTGTGAACCAATCAACCTGTCAATCACGACATAGCCACGCCCTAATGCATACCCTGCTTTATCGTCACATATAAAATCAGGGAGGTCAAAATGTCCCAAATGAACATCATACTGCATTGAAGAAGGCTTTAAACTAGCGATTGAGACCATAAACACATTTTGAAAACGTTTACTGAGGTTAGAAATCAAGTGAGAAGTTGGTGAATTCTCCATTGACTTGTATAGAGACGGAATTCCTTTTGACACCAAAACGGAATGCAATCAGAACTATATCCGTCCTGCAAATTCATATATGATTAAGAAGTATTTTTATTTGGCCTTTTCATAGAATACAGTTTTAAATTACTTCCGCGTTGGTATCATTTCAGCGGACCGGAACTCCCTGCTTGGGCTTGATTGGCATGACCTTTTTATCAGTGCCCAGCCGGCCTTTTACCGTGCTCCCCCTAGCGCTTGGGAGGAGCACTACCACTTAATGGTTCCTATATTACTGGTGAATACGACACACCAGTGTATAAAACACACCCCACTTTTAAATGAAATGAAAAATCGCATTAACACCGGTTTTTACAGTATATCTCAGAACTTCTGACCAACAGATCCCTCAGATCCTCCTTAGCATGCTACAACAGCCTGCCAGAGGCCATTAGACAGCCTGTAAGTCAGCTTTTAAGACTAACCTTTATTCTCTGGCTTTTAACTGTGTTTAATCTGTTTTTATTTGTTATCTGATTTCTTTGGGTTTCAAATTGTGATTTTGCTTCTTTTATGCAAGCAAAATCTGTTTAAATTGCTATATAATATGAACTTGAAACTTGTTGCGATTGAGACCCAAATTGATGTAGATGTTTTAGATATATGGACCATATAAGAATGTTGTACATATTGTATTGGCTAAATTATTTTAAATAAATACTGCCACAGGACTCCTTGTTCTTCTTGTCTGTGCTCGTTGACATGCAGCAGATACAATCTTGGGCCAATCAGATGCCTCCCTGATTGTTGCAGAATGAATCAGAGAGTAGTAGAATGCTGAAGTCTGGCAACGCCTGTCTGGTTTCACGAAAAAAACCTGTTGTATTTGCTCGTTAGTGGAAAAGCCAGAAATGTCACCAAACCAGACTTCTTCCCATTACCTCATAAGGATGACTGTTTAAATCAAGTTGGTTCTGTCAAGCTTGTATGTGACCTCATATCTCCACATCTTTAGTTTTTCTTTTGTCCTGATTCCCTAAATGAAGAAATTGAAGAAATTGATTTTGAAATCTTTGGGTGTGTGCTTCTTTTCATGTTACAAGCCTTACGAGCCAACACATTGTAACAAATATGACATCTGTATTTAATTAAAGGGTGGCATAAAAATGATCACTACTCCAAAACTATCAAACTAATGTGACAAATTACACAGAATAAAAAATTAATTGCAGCGTGTAAACTCTAGTCTAAGCAAATGAGTATGAGTCTACCTACTCACTCCAAAGCCACAACTTTAATTCACATGGAAAATGATCAAATCTCAAGAATGATCTCAAAGGAAGTCCAATGTGTCAATTGGCCATCTGGTCGGTGTATGATTCTGAATGACTGGGGCCGTTTTGAAGTCTGAGCTGTTATTTACACATCTGTAAATTCACACAACTTCATACAAGCTTAGCCTTTAATGGGCATTGATGCAAAATGAGATTGGCTCATTCAAGAATCACAAGTCATAATAAACCTACTGAGTAACTGTAATAGCATGAAACAAGGGACAGGAAGGGACACAAGCAGCTAAAAACCCCCTCGTTTATCAGGCACCACAGGAAGCTGAGACAGATCCTGAGAAAATGTGCAGGTGTTAATTTAATCACTGTCTGTGTTTGTTCCACAGAATAAAAAACAAGCTTGGAAAAAATTACAGTCAGACTCAATAACCTCAAGGCATGTTTGTCTTTATATAAGCACACAGGTTCATTAAGTGAGTGTGGTCAAACTACATGTCCTCTACCTGTTGCTCTGTTGCTACTGCATGTAACAAAAAGAAAAGCCTAATCATCGGTAGTCCTGTTTGTTGCAGACAGGGCCATAAAAAGCTGAGGAAGTTGGTTTTGGATGGCAAAATAAGCACAAAATGAATGCTTGATCATACCTCAGTTTTACAGGAGACGTAGGGACTGTTTACTCTTTATCATTATGGTTTAAATTAAGTTTAACTGCGTCGACTCTGTGAACAGAGCAACAGGAAACTGACTTTACAGCCTACTGTGTCATCTTTCTCTGGAGGACAGGCTGGAACAGAGTGCTCTTTCTTGTTGTTGTCTCAGTCTTACAACCTTGTGCCATCTGTGAACCTTTATGCAGATATTTTCCTGAACCAAAATTAAACCCATCTGTACTCTCTGTTCTGCATTCAACCACATGTTTTGGTTTAACTATTGTTCCAAAAAACAAATAAAGATAAACAACGACAAAGACCCTGCAGGCTCTCTATTAGAGACTCACAAGTCTGTTTGTTGTTAGTCTTGAGGCATGTTCATTTTCTAAATTTGCTGTTTAAAAATAAATGCACTTCCTCTGCAATACTGTAGGTCATCTTTTAACTCAACATCCAAAAGACTTTACGCACAGGCATGAGGTACACACACATGTAATAAGTGACAGCGTGGGATACAAGCTCAGCCTATAAACACTGCTTTAGAAATGTTTGTTATACAGGTGTCATTGGTGAGTAAGGTACTTAGACAAGATAACAACCCCCTCACAGAGCCCAGGTGGGCCAGTCTCATATTCCTTTCATGGTAACAGGAACCGGCTGTTTAGCTTGTGCAGGTCAGAAATAATGCTTTCCATTTGACTACACACAGAAAATAGATTTTCTAGTCATATAGATATACCTCCTTCAACGGCTAGAAATATGTAAGAAACAGCGGTGACTACCAACAGCTCTTCAGCAGAATATTATCAGCTTATTCATGTGTATCTAAAAGCATTTCCTGTATTTATATCACATTAGCATAGTGGTCAAATCTCTCTGATAGTAACACAACAGTGTAAGCAAACACTTGGCACAGACTCAACAGAAAATAACTTTACTGGAATATCTTTGCATGAGTTGCAGTTAAAAAAAACAAACAGCCTCCTTATTTATCCAAACCACACAGACCTTATAGGCTCGATATTAGAGGATCATATTAGTTTATTGTTGTCTTCAGACATGCTTACAGTCTAAATTTTAATTAAATTGCAAGCTATTTAAAATAAACACAATTCCTCTGTAATACTGCAGGTCATCTTTCAACTCAATAATTAAGATATTTTACAAATTTACAATACATGAAGTTAAAGATTAAGTAAAAAAGTAGCAGAGGTCTTTTATTCACAGGTAGGCTATCAGATATTGCAACTTCCATATGTAGATTTAGTGGTGTTTTAGTTTAAACTGTTAAGTGACAATCTCGCCTGTGCACCCTCGAAAATGAGATCACTGTTAGTATTTGCTGTAACCTACAGTTGCCTGCAGCAACAGCATGGTTCTGCACACAGTTTGCCTCAGTTAGCTGCTAATTGTGGACCAAATCATTTGCCTAATCAAATAACATCATGTGGGAAATATGTGCGGAATGTTCTAACAGTGTTTCAGTGTTGTTGGTGTTAATATAAAACCATACTTGTGATGTTTGCCAAGCAAATCAGAAATTCCTGTCTAGACAAGGATGGTAATTATATTATTATAATATATTATATTACTACCAGTCAAATGTTTGGACACAGCTTCCCATTCCCTTGAATCATATAAACATAAATATTTATATACACTACCAGTCAAAAGTTTTAGAACACCGCAATTTTTCCAGTTTTTTATTGAAAAAATGTTTTCAAACCTACCATCTTGGTCTTTTTTCCTAAGGTAGTTGTGTCATAGCTTGGACTGATGTTCTGGGTCATTATCTTGTTGTAGGATGAACCCCTGACCAACTACATGCATGCCAGAGGGTTCTGCATGGCATTGCTGGAGAATGCTGTGGTAGCCGATCCTGGATCCAGAAAAACAGCAGACCATCACGCTTCCTCCTCCATGTTTAACAGTTAATGTCACACACTAAGGAACCATCCTTTCTACTCCATGTTTAACAGTTAATGTCACACACTGAGGAACCATCCTTTCTACTCCATGTTTAACAGTTAATGTCACACACTGAGGAACCATCCTTTCTACTCCATGTTAGACAGTTAATGTCACACACTGAGGAACCATCCTTTCTACTCCATGTTTAACAGTTAATGTCTCACACTGAGGAACCATCCTTTCTCCTCCATGTTAGACAGTTAATGTCACACACTGAGGAACCATCCTTTCTACTCCATGTTTAACAGTTAATGTCTCACACTGAGGAACCATCCTTTCTCCTCCATGTTAGACAGTTAATGTCACACACTGAGGAACCATCCTTTCTACTCCATGTTTAACAGTTAATGACACACACTGAGGAACCATCCTTTCTACTCCATGTTTAACAGTTAATGTCACACACTGAGGAACCATCCTTTCTACTCCATGTTTAACAGTTAATGTCACACACTGAGGAACCATCCTTTCTACTCGACGGCGTACCAAACTCCTGCGTGATGAACAGAAGATTTCATTTTTTGATTCATCAGTCCATAACAACTTCTTCCAGTCTTCAGTAGTCCATTGGTGGTGTTTCATTGCCCAGGCAAGTCTCTTCTTCTTATTCTGACGTCTTAGCAATGGCTTTCTAGCTTCAACTCCACCTGTCAAACCTGCAACTCGAAGTCTTCTCTTCACAGTAGAAATTGACACTTGCTTACTACGTAGGGTGACCACCTGCTAATAAGCCCAAGGAGGGACAAGGGGTATGTTTCTGAGGGACAATGTGGGACACTGCCTGTCGCGGCGGTGGCCCCACCCCACAAGCAGACTCACTGATAGTGGTGTACCCATTTCTAGCACATACAACCTTACACGGTATATTAATAATGCCCTATTCCCCTAAACATGTGTAATTGCTGATGTATGTTCATGAATAGGCCAACCAATGTGTATTTTCTTCTAAATAAAGATTCCTAATATTTTGAACATTCAATGAATTGACAGATGCACTTCCACTTATGATTTACTTTAGCTATGTAATTTTATTTATTTTCCATTGCAATTTATTCACTTTAAATATATTCTAATATGAAATTATAGGATTAACAGGAATTATATATCCATATCATGTCTAAATATACTATATATATATATAAAAAAGAAGAACAAGTATACAATATAATATATATAAGTATACAAAAATATTGTTGTCCACTGTGGGGGGGGGTGGGGGGGGGGGGGGGGGTGTGACAACAGTAGCGTGCTGAACTGTCAATGTTCGTTTGGCTGCCTGGGGCTCAAGGATATAGAGCGACTAACTTTTTTTTTTTTTAGAAAACATTGATTAATGATTATGCGTGACACGGTCTCAATTTGCGGGACGCATGAATTGGGCTTCAAACGCTGTGCGTGCACGCGCTACGCGGGACGGGTGGTCACCCTATTACTACGACCACTATGAAGCTTGAAGCTGTTGTCCTGTGAGCCGCCGATCACGCAAGCTGTTGACTCTCAGAAACTTGTCTGCTGACTCTGTTGTGGCTTTGGTTCTGCCAAACCTCTTCCTGTCAGAGCTTCCCCCAGTTTCTGAGTGAAACTGTACTCACTCTCTGTAGGAAAGACCTACATTTTTAATTGTTTTTGTATAATTTACAGTTTTGGGTAACCTTACCTTTTTCTTTTAACCTCTGGCAGTTCACCACTAACTTTTGTACCATTTCAAGCTATTCATTGGACTTGAACTACTTGAATTTCAATAAAAAACTGGTGTTATAAAACTTTTGACCGGTAGTGTATGTGTTTCTAATAATGTTGTGTATTCCGGGATGCTTTTAGAGGGCTTTAGCAAACACAGTTTCCAATAAATCCTAGATTATTGTGGGTCAGTGCCATGGTCCAGCAGCACCAAGACCGTGCTCCTCCTGAGCTGCAGCCGTTCGCCTCATGAGGGGCATGGGAGTAACGGGAGCGAACAAGCTGAAGGCCCTTAAAGACTTAACTGAAGAGGCCGAAAAGAGCAGTTTCTGGGTATGGCTAAAGCGAAAGGTTGGGGGGCGGCATAAGGGCTTGCTGCAGGGGGGGACAAGGAGATGTCCCTGCCACCGATCCGCCACCAGGAGACATTCTGGGTTTAAAGGAGCGAAACATTAAAGATCGGTGGAAGTTATGACCCTGCAGCTATACCCGTGCACTTGATGTCAACTTCTAGGTTGTACTTATGACTGGGAGGCTTTTTTAAAAGCTCCTATATATCCAACTTGGCACTTGATAATACAGAAGTGATTGAAAAGCATTTTGGTTTATGTACAGTGCCATCTTTTCCATTTGGAGCCAGGACCAGAGCGCCGTACACTTGGGGTAAGATTACCTACTTTTTTTAGCCAAACTGTGTTTCGGGGCTGGTGCCATAGTCAAGTAACATTGAACTTAGTGAGATATTGTTGCAGTAGACAGAGCCGAGGAGAGCAGCAAGTGAGCCAACTGTCAATCAAAGCTGTCAATCAACACCCACATGACAGACATCAAAACTACTATAAGTCTTCAAATCTTATTAACTAAGCAATAATATCCACCAGCAAACTTATTAGAGGGCCTGAATGACGAAATTGACACCAGAATGACTTGCTAACAAAAAATGATTGAAAGGATTGTTTTTTTAGAGGTGTCAGTGCTTTATAAGGTACTTTATCTTTCACTGTAGCTGCCATATAGAGTAATTACAGTATAGGCCCCAGTGGTTGACTAACTATGTGAATGACATCATGAAGCAGCATTCAAGGGCCTTGAAATTCTTGAAACTTCTTCATCTGCCCAGTCATCTTGACGCAGACAGTGCTGTAAATAACTACTGAAAATAATCTAATCTCTGTCAGACCTTCTCTTTTCATAGTTTAATGTTTAACTTTAAGTGGGTTTGCAGAATTCCATGAATTGGCCACGAGGAAGTAATCAGACCAGCAGATATGGAAATGACTACTGGAAACTCACTCACTGCTCTGGCTCGAGGTGAGAGTGCGCATGAGCTTGTTCAATAAAAGTTGTTTCCTCATTGTGCTGCCTTTAATCACTGGAGGCAATTTCAACTCGATTTCAAGGAAAAAAAATACCACAAGCAGTTTCTGATTCCAAATAAAAGTGCAACGACAGCCCCCAAAATACCTTTTCAATCTTTGTTTTTCCATGTCCACTTCATCGAGGCTCTGTAAACACAAAAGTTTATGTGTAAACAGGCAAATAAATGACAGCTCCCATGCACAGATGGATATTAGATATATTCAAATAATCACACTGATGCCTTGAAGTCATATCACACAACCATTGCTAAGAATTAAACAAATCTAGGCAAATGCATCTATATTTAACATGCTGGCATATTTTGTCTTTACTCATATGAGCTGCAGCACTGTAAAACATTAAAGATACCTCTTTGTACTCTACTGATATGACAAAAACTGAACATTAGACTGAAAAATAAGGCAAGGCAAGACAAGGCAGCTTTATTTATATAGTGCATTTCATACACAGGGGCAACAACAACAAAAATTGGAAACATTAAAACATACAATTGAAAAAAGAGAAAACCCAATTATGATAAAAAGGAAACAAAGTCGACATGAACTGTGTATGTCATAAACTGCTGATTAAGTGAACATCATGTATGTTATAATCTACTGATTAACCATTGTCCTGATTGTACAACACATTATGACGTGACTATTGTGCTTACATTGTTCTGATGGTAGAACAAAGTTATACTGTTACAAGATAATGTATTGTATATAATCTGACAATTTCCTCTGCTCTGGACTCATTCGTGCCATCTCTACGCTTGAGACAGCAAGGAGTCCGTCTGCAGACGACTGAATAAACTAAATGAAAGACAACGAACAAGTTTGTGCTCTTTAATATAAAATTGCCAGAACAGTACAGAAAAATAGAAAGAAAGAAAGAAAGAAACCAAAAAGTTAATAAAATATAATGTCCGTCAGACAGCCGTGAGAGTATCTAACAATGAGCATGACTATTCTTGTTAAGCAACCACAAATAGAGTAGAATTCCTGTGAAATCATGCATGACAGAGTTCAACAAATAAAAATAAAAAGAGTACATATTGTGCCCATTTCCACATCAGTAATTGTATTCTTGGGCTCTACTAGAATACCTCAGAAAAATTCAATTATCATGTACTTGCCCTTTTCATGGACCATTAGTGCAGCTTCTGTCTGAAACCTTTATATTGGAGCCAAAAACACATGGAAAAACACGAAGAACAACCTTAGCAACAAAAGAGACAATGTTGAAGGCAGCAAGGTGGAAAAAAACATTGCAAAGAAGCATCCAAAGCGTTAATCTCTGACTTTTGACTCGCAGGGAGTGTTTCTAAACATAATCAAGTTTTGAACCTTGACCATGCTTAAAATCTCACTGTCACGGACTCATGTTTTTGGACTCTTTGTGTTTTTTGTTGTGGTGCATTTTGGTTGCTTGGTCCTTTGAGTCATTTGGATTTGCTTTGTGTTTTTTGTCACGTATTCCTCCTCACATCCGTCTTGCATAAATTCTGTTTTCCCTGCCTCGCCCTTTTTCATCAGTTCTATTCTGCTCAACACTTTGCTCTTCCTGTTTTTGTTACATTTCTAAAGAGAAATAATCTTTTTCTGCAGCCCTGCCGCTTTTTGTGTTAAGGAATTTTCCATAGTTAGGGCCAAGCTTGGGCCTTGACGTCACAGTAAAGGCAACACTATCATACTCTTTCTCTCATTGAGACGGTGAAGCCAACTGTCTGCGATGTTTTAGGGAAAGCAGGAGTCACTTTGATAACCAAGCTCAGAGGATATGACTGTCTGACTCCCTAAACCCACATATGGGTAACTGTGCTTCTTTGTTGTAGATTGACGAACCAATAGGCACCATATATGTCCATAGAGTATTCTTGACCCACAGAGGACAGTTTCCTCAGAATCGTGGTGGTATCATGCATCAGACGGTGTGTTGATAATAGTTTGATTCTTCTTGGCTGAGACTTCCTGGACTCCTGTTCACTTTCTCCACTCATGAGTTAATCATTGATGAACAAATTCTCCATAGCATTTGGTCTCTGCATTTGAGTCACCTGCTCTGCTTTCCCTGACACTGACATCATACTGGTAAATAAAAAGCAGAATATGTCCCCTTTTAAGATGGACAGCTATATATAAGTGATTTCAATGAGGGAGGAAGACGTCTTGGATTGGGACGATGTTGCTGAACATGTATTTTTGGGTTTTTAGTTGTAATGAAATTATGGCATCAAAGACAAGCAGAGAAAGCCAAATTCTGTTCAGGCTGTAATGAAATGTGGTCCAAACAACTACATCTAGAAGTGTGATAGTAGATGTGTGATTTCAGTGATACAGTTATATAATCAGGAAAAGAATTTGACTCTGATTTTCTAGCGACTCTTACAAAGCTCATGAGATAGACATGAAAATACAGCAAATGCAAGGACAACGAAGCTGAGCCTGAAAGGAGTGAGTTGTTTTGTAATATTTGTCAGAATGAACATAAATACAGCATTGGCAAGGCTCAGTAGAAAAAGGGCCTGTTAGGAAAATATCCCCGGCTGAGCTGATGAGGACGGTGAGTTTATAGAAACACACAATAATCTTGTGCAAAACATGGTTTTTCCCAAAATCAGCTGATAAACGACATGAGTGTTGTGACACTTTCTTATAAAAAAAAGGAACCCAAAGATAAAAACACAGATTCTAAATAATCTAAGCAGCCTGTATGGCCTCATGACAGACTGGTCATCAGTGCAGGAAATCAAGGGTTCGGTGTCTTATTCAAACAACTGAAAGCAAAATATGAGTTGGAAAAAAATGTATATACAGGATAAAATCATGATAACTGATATAAATATCTAACTGTAAAATCATATTTTGCAAAACCGTGCACAACCAGCCAGCATGTCCATGTGGTCCCCATAAAGGTTAAATTTGGGCTGCAAAATGGGTCCAACGTGGGTTTGTCCGCAGTTTCCATGGTGACCCCACCTGTGTTGGCCCATATGGGCTTCAAGTGGGTTCTGACTGGGTTTCAGGTGGGGCCCAACTGGGTGACTTACACATGTTTATATTTCTGAAACAATACAGGGCCCATACAATTTGCCCTGTTCATGCCCATACCCGCTTAGCCCACTTACATCCCTTATGGGGCTCATACAGTCAGCTCAGATGGGCTTCACATGTGGGGCCCATGTTACTGAAACCATGTGGGACCTGCAAAATTTGCCCAGTTCAAATCCATGCTCACTCAGTGCCCACGTAGCCCACATTTAACCCATGTGGGGCCTACATGGACATGCTGGCTGGGCAGTAATACAGATGGATGGATGGATGGATGGATGGATGGAGACTGTTAATGATGTTGTAGTTTTGGAGTAATCTTCAGCAGCGGAGAAGCTTTGCATACTATGTTTTGACACTGACCTCTAATTTTATACATACTGCGCTGTATTTATAACCTGAAAGGAAACAAAGTACACGCTATCACCAAAAGTCGAATATGAGTGACTACGTTTTCATTCTGTTTTTAAAAAAAAATATATATAAGCACTTTGCAAAGGATCAGTGTACAGTCACAACAGAATGCAGTTGTAAGCTGATGCATGATTCAAAGAGTGTACAGACATTTTATTCAGCAAAGAAACAAAGGAGGCAGAGTCAAGATATGCGTACTGCAGATGTGCTGGGTGCTATCAGAAGCTATCTACCAGCTGCATGAAACTCAGTCATGTTAATGAGGAACAGCTCTGTGTATTCAAGGACATGTTACTAATTATTTTCTATCAGACAACAACAGAGGAGAAGCAGCTATGAGGATAGACCGTTCATTCTAGGTTCGGGAGCCGGGAATCCAACCGCCAATCTTCCAATTGGAGGATGACCGCTCTACCTCATGAGCCTGTGAAAGTGCTGTGGACTGGGCTCCCACTAAGGCAGAGATAAGACACCAGACACCACCTGTGAGGCCTTGTTATGCCTTAGAAGAATGGGCTGATTCTCAGAGAGGTGTGGGATGAGCCCAAAAGAGATTATAACTTTGGTTCTGTTTCTTTATACAGGCAGTTCTGTTCTATCTATCTATCTATCTATCTATCTATCTATCTATCTATCTATCTATCTATCTATCTATCTATCTATCTATCTATCTATCTATCTATCTATCTATCTATCTATCTATCTATCTATCTATCTATCTATCTATCTATCTATCTATCTATCTATCTATCTATCTATCTATCTATCTATCTATCTATCTATCTATCTATCTATCTATCTATCTATCTATCTATCTATCTATCTATCCAAATGTCCACCGAGGAAATATTAAAATCTATTGTCATGAAGTTTGTTCTACTAATAACCAAGTGATCAGTGTGTTATTAATCAAAGCAGCGTCATGATGTAACCTCTATACGTGAAAGAAAGCACACCAGCAGCATAAAGGAGGAAGAGAAAATGATTACTTAGAAAGAAATTGAAAGTTAATGTCTTTGGTTTCACATCCACCAAAACACTTTTTACACAAGAGACCTTTTATATTATGACTTTTGTCCTGGTAGTATTATGATTTGTGTTTTGACATTTGAATGTTTTTCCCCCCCAATAATAACCTTCTTGTATTAGGCGCTCATAACTCTACTCACCAAAGTACATATTTACATTTCTGAACACAGCCTCATTGCTATAAATATATCTAACAGGGTAATATAAGCATACATCTGAATGTTGGACCAGGAAGCCTTCCTTTTCCCCCCTTCTATAAAACTGTGGACAGCTCATTTCCCTTCAGCAGCTGCAGCCACGAGCATTATATTTATTAGTGGCTGGATCAATAAATTACCTTTTAATAGATTATGCAGGACTGTTTAACACACCAGGTGCAAGGTGCATTTTACTGCAACTAACACACTCAATTCATTAAATGTAGGCCTATATGATCAGTTTTTTTGTTTAGTTTTTTGGGCTTTTTGCCTTTATTTTGATAGTATGTGGCAGAGAGGCTGACAGGAAACAGAAAGAGAGAGAGAAGTGAGTGACCTGCAGCATAAGTCCCCTGCTGGAATCGAACCAGGGACGCTACCAAGGCGCTCCACATGTATATTACCAGCTTTACTTTCGTTTTGGGATATTGTGGACACCAGTAATTATTCATTGTATTGTATGTGTAAGTCTGTGGTTTAGTTGATGTTTTTTTCCCCTTCTAAATCAAATCAATCATGTGGTAGACAGACAGAAACTACAAATCATAATGAAAGCAGTAATTAGGCAGAGCACCACACATTTCTAGCGGGTGACGTTATGAGTGGTAATCGCAGAGCAGGTACACTCAGCTCATTCTTGAAATACAAGTGGTTCCAGTAACGGCCGCTGCACACGCACATACTCTTTTATCAGGATGAGTGCTCTTCAGGACATTAAAGTTCATTCACCTGAAAAGGCCCCTGCTTCCTGTAACTGCCTGCCTGGGTTAACAATAAGCAGCCTTCACCAGTATTCTGTGAGCAAGAAAATTAAAGGTTACAGAAGTTTACATGGGAAAATCCCTCGTCTGCATAAATGATGGATGTCTTGATTTCAGAAGGAATGCTTATACAAAGTTAAAATGATCAGTTAAAGCCAATCATCAAAGGTGCAGTCATCTCTGTGTCATCTATCATCTTATGAAATGTATCAGCCAAATTAACCCTTACACACTGTTCATATTCTACACCCTCACTTCCCCTCATAAAAAGTGTCTCTACCAAATGTTGAAGCACAGATGTGTTTAGAAAGCATCAATAGTGGATCTGACTGATCAATAAATGTGATTAAACCTTGATTCATGTTTCAGAGAGCAGAGAGAGTGTATTTTTTAGCTTTTACACCACTAAACATCTCCTATCACACAATATCATGTCCTATTTTACCTAAGACATGAAAATATAACATAGCATTAATGATTGAAATATCTCTTTTTGGTAGTTTTGAGTCTCTTTAGTCACTCCATCTCATAGTTGCTACGGTAACTAAATGGCAGCTGTTACTCAAACTAACTGTAGGTAGATTTTAGTAACTTTTGCATCTCTTTTTGGTAGTTTTTAGGTTTCTTTAGTCAATTTAAGTGTCTTATTAGTCTTTTTATGGTCTCTTTTTGGTAGTTTGCTTCTATTTTTGGTGGTTAAATGTTATTTTATATGTAAAGGTAAAATGAGCAGAACTTTATGGAGCTGTGGGGTTTATTGTATAACCATTAGAGCCATCAGTCTTCACTGCTACATCATAAAAAGAAATCCTCATAACTACTATCTTATTAAAACTATTAACTATTTATTTCACTAAAACACATGTCAATAGATACGGAGATAATCTGACCCAGAACAGCCTCAATGGACAAACATTTGCAGCACCTATACAAAAATATAATGCATTTTGGGGCCACTTTAGGAAAAGTCATCAAATTTCAGGTTGAAGACATTTGGGGTGTTTTTACAGTTGTCAAATGTCAAAATGGGTCAGTGCAGCGTCTCCGCCTTTTAGTTTCCAATATGATGCAATAATGTGACAGAATTTATTATAATTATAAATGACATCATCATAACTGGGATCATTTCCTCTCAGTTAAATCAGAATAATGACATCACTCGATGGGAAACGAACCACCTCGAGACCGACACTAGCTCCTTGTTTCTGTCAACAAAACACAAGAACAAGGGCTGGTGCTTCTCCGGCCGCTGTCCAATGTGGTGGTGGCAGAATTTTTAATATTTTACTCCAAACACATTTAAAAGCTTTTCCCACAGGACTGAAAAGGTGTCGCTCGACCTGACCGGTACAGTAGCTTTCTCTTGACTCTTAACCCATTAAAGTATAAAGTTCAATGTTGTGTCATCTATGACAAAATATTTTCCCACAACACACCTCCAACAAGGCAGTGGATCAAAGGTTATTAGGTTAAGATTCATATAATGGAAGTCAGGGTTTGGCAGGTTATGAAATATGTAACTACACGTATAATGATGTCAAATGGAGCAATGGAGTGATGTTGCTCAATGATGGATCTCATATGAGTGTTAATACACCATGATACTGGAAAAGTTTTGTATGTGTTTTAATACCTTCAGGCGAGTAAATATAAGTCATCTAGTGGAACTGTGGTGTAATGAGGCTTTCATTTAACACCAAATGATAGATCCATATAATCCAAATAATACAAAACCCAAATAGGATGATTTTTGACATGTTGAAGCTTTCATCTTGGCTAATGTGATCATGACAAGTAATGTTTAAATTCGGCTTTAAACGCCCACAGTGTGACAGTAAACGCCCTCAAAACAATAAAGGCTTTAAGGAAAACATCAATTATGGTGCGGCTCCTCGAAACTAACACATATGTTCTTTGACACAAACATCCACACCAAAGCCTTTATTTGAAAATCAAACACGATCCCTTTAAACCATGTATATATATATCAATCAATCAATCTTTATTTGTATAGTGCCGAATCACAACAAAGTCATCTCAAGGCAGCAGGAAGAGTGATTCACTCGTCAGATGAATTTGTGACATGCAGAGTGAATTTGTACTCAAAGCTTATGACGATGACCCAAACATTGTGTCAAGCTGACTGATTCTAGGCGAAATTTGAGTTAACTACGGGGTAAAGAACCACTTTACACATAGAGCAGGTCTAAACCGAACTCTTCAAGTTTAATTTTAAAGAGACCCAACATTCCCACATGAGCAAACACTTGGCAACAGTGGCAAGAAAAAACTCCCTTTTAACAGGAAGAAACCTCAGGCAGAACCAGGCTCAAGGTGGGAGAACATCTGCCTCGACCGGTTGGGGTAGAGGGGAGAGAGAGCAAGAATAGGAGAGAGAGAGAGAGGAGAGAGGAAGGAGAGGAAGGAAGGAGAGGAGAGAGAGGAAGAATAGGAGAGAGAGAGAGGAAGGAGAGGAGAGAGAAGCACATTGAAAAACAACATTAGAGCTAGTAGGTCCGGGACTGGAATCTGTCATCCGGACGTCTACAGGTCCAGATTACCTGTGAGACGAGAAAGCACAGACAACTCCGGGGAAGAAGTTTAGGTTATTGAATGCATTAATAGTACGTGAATGTTAATGGATGGATTAGACATAAACTAGGAGCTGGTCCAGGACAAGCCTGGCCGGCCCTAACTATAAGCTTTATCAAAAAGGAACGTTTTAAGCCTACTCTTAAACGTAGAGAGGGTATCTGCCCTCCGGACCAAATCTACATATGGCGCTTTTGCACTACACAGTTCCAGCACGACTCGCCTCGCCTCGACTCGGTTCTTTTTGCGTCTCCATCAGGGATAGTACCTGGTACCTGGTACTTTTTTAGTACCTGCTCTGGTGAGGTTCCAAGCGAGCCAAGCCGGTACTAAAATGTGACGTCGACACACTGCTGGCCGCTGATTGGTCAGAAGAGTTGTAGCTGGAAGAGTCATGAGCCGTCCCACACAAGAATCAAACCCGGCATTTTTAAATACCAACAACAGCGTTACAGAGATTGGTTTCTCTTCTCTTGCTTTGTGTGAGACAGAAAGCCTCATACAGCAGCAAGTACACCATCACCTCCATGTCCTCCATTGTTTATGTGTTTTGTGTCGCGTATAAAACAAAGTCACGGCAGTTTCGCGGAGCCGTGCTAGGACAACCCCGCCCATGTTGGGTAGGTACTTTTTTGTAATGGAAAAGCCGAGGCAAGGCGAGCCGAGTCGAAGCGAGTCGTGCTGGAACTGTGTAGTGGAAAAGCGCCAATATTCATCTATAGATCATCATTTTACATCCATATGTCATCTTATATAGTCTTTTGGTAGCTTGAGGCCTAAAATATGACAGTTTGGGGACATTGTTAGCATACAGGAGAAGTGAATTAAGTTAAAAGAATCAAGTCAGACTGAAATGCCATTTTTATTTTCACTTCATTATTCCATCTCACTTTGTGTTAAAACAACCCTCAGCAGAGAAGTGACAGTTCTAGTTCATCCGAGGCAGATGTTTTGTGGTAGTGGTTCCTAAAAGCTATTCATTTCCTGTCGTTCATTGCCGAATAAATACGTTGATTTATTTGTTGTGTCATTTTAATTGATGTAAATCCATTTCAGTTTGTACAGCTTCGTCAATCTCATCCGTGCTTGTGGCCGTTTCTTTGTGGGGAATTGTTTATGGCTTTGCTGTCTCCATTGTTCATCTCACTCACTGTAACATTCTCGTGGTTGTTTAAAGAATGAAAGAAAAAAAATGTGAATGAGAACAACACCAAACTGAATGGCTGGAAATATCAGATGAGATGTTGGCAGCCTTTTAACCCTCCTGTTGTCCTCGAGTCAAGGAAGGAAGTTAGGAAGGGAGGAAGAAGGAAGGAAAGGAGGGAAAGGAGAGAGGAAGACGGAAGGAAGGATGGAAGGGAGGGAGGAAGAAGGAAGGAAAGGAGGGTGGAAGGAAGGGAGGAAGGAAGGAAGGTAGGAGGGAGGAAAGAAACAGAAGGAGGGAGGGTGGAAAGGAAAGAAGGTAGGAAGGAAGAAAGGAGGGAGGGAGGAAAGAAGGACAGAAGGAAGGGAGGAAGGAAAGGAAGGAAGAAAGGAAGGAGGGAAGGAAAGAAGGACAGAAGGAACGGAGGAAAGAAGAAACAGTCAAAACAGACGGGTTCAATTTGACCTGCGGTTAACTGTGCTATGTTAAACATTTTGTCTATGATTAAGCCCTCAAAGCTTAATTATCTTTATTCAAACAAGATCCAACTTTCGCCCCTTTCCTCCCCAGCCACTAATCTGGGTGTAAGGATTAAACTTCAACTTCAACTCTATTTATACAGCGCTTAAAACAAACCGTGGTTGATCCAAAGTGCTTCACACAGAGGAAAGAAATAATAAACACAATGAAGAAAGAAAGGATTGAGCCTCCAGCAGACAGACACCAGACTCTTCAAAAACAGGCTTATAACCTTTTTATTCAGGAGGGCTGGTTATTATCTGATTTCTTCTTTGGAGGCTCACTGCCAATGAAAAGTGCAGTATAAATTAAATGCATTATTATTATTATTGCTTGCAGCTTTAATTATTATTATTATTCATCCATTTTCTGCTGTTTATCCGGAGTCAGGTCACAGTGGCATCAGGCTGAGCAATGAAACCCAGACTTCCTTCTCCTCAGTAACACTCTTCAGCTCTTCCTGGAGGATCCCAAGCTGTTCCCATGCCAAGAGAGATGTGTAATCCCTCAAGTGTGTTCTGGGTCTCTTCCCAGTCAGACTTAACTGGAACTCCTCTAAAGGGAGGCGTAAGATTCATCCTGACCAGGAGCCCAAACCCATGCTGTACTTTTAGCCACACATTTCTGACTTGTCAACAACACATCTGTCAACCTCCAAGTCATACTGAAACTGGCTTTATTCTGAAAGCTTCGATGTGACACTTAATTATTCAGAAGTGGCTGAAAACCAACAAACACAGCAACCAAAATACATCATTCAGTGTAATTTAACCCACATTAATAGATATAATGTCATATTGTCAATGCATTGTACTATAAACACCTCATACTAAACTCTGAAATCATCTTAATCTTCCTCCCGGTTCAAATTGATCCCGTCTGTTGTGACTGTTCGTTCGTTCGTTCGTTCGTTCGTTCGTTCGTTCGTTCGTTCGTTCGTTCGTTCCTTCCTTCCTTCCTTCCTTCCTTCCTTCCTTCCTTCCTTCCTTCCTTCCTTCCTTCCTTCATTTCCTTCCTCTTTCCCTCCCTCCCTCCCTCTCTCTTTCTTTCCTTCCTCTCTCTTTTCTCCCTCCTCTTTCCTTTCCTCCTTCCTTCCTTCCTTTCCTTCCTCCTTCTTTCTTTCTCTCTTTCCTCTCTCTTTCTTCCCTCCTTCCTCTCTTTCTTTCCTCCCCTCCCTTCCTTCTTTCCTTCCTTCCTCCCTTCCTCTTGTCCTTTCTCCCTCCCTCCCTCCTTCCTTCTTTCCTTCATTTCCTCCCTTCCTTCCGCACTCCTTTCCTTCCTTCCTTCCTTCCTCCTCCCTTCCTTCCTTTCCTTCCTCCCTTCTTCCTTCCTCCCTTCCCTTGACTCGAGGACAACAGGAGGGTTAATCTAACTTTTAACCATTTAACGATAAACTTATATGCAAGAAAAATACAATATATTCTAGCTTTTAAGAAGTATGTAATAAATGTTGTTTATTTGCTGGTGTTTTGTTGGCGGTTTTTCTTCAGCTGGCTCCTTTCAGCTCTACTTCTAGCCTCCCCTGGATGTCTGAACTCCTGACTCTATCTCTGAGCGGCTGAGCCCAGAAACACTCTCTGGAGGAAACTCATTTCAGCCACTTGTATCCATGATCTAATTGTTTGTCTCACTACCCAAAACTATTGACCATATAGGTGAAGGTTGGGACGTAGACTGGCTGGTAAACTGAGAGCTTCACCTTTAGACTCAGCTCTATCTTCCCCCTCACTCATGAATAAGACCCCAAGATACTTATTATTATTATTATTGTTATTATTATTAGTAGTAGTAGTAGTAGTAGTGCTGTTTCTCCTTTGTTGATCATCTCTTATGTGTCATGTGTTTTGACTTGAAAGTCTTGAGACATTTTGTATGACTATGAATCATCCTCAAGGGTTTCTTGGAAGAATTACAGTGAGATCCAGATATGCGTGTCATCTTGACACCAGCCACAATCAGGTATCAGCTGAGTTTAAATTGCTGGTGAGTACACACTTAGCTTGCAAATTGAATCACTAATCTGACAAAGAGGGTGTTTGTGGTACAGAAACCGGAACCATATTAATACTGTGATAAGATGACTGTGGTGTTGTTGTTGGATTCCTCTCAGCTGATCAGATTTCCTGGCACAAACATATGATCTCTTCTCTCTGACTGTTGGAGTATAGAAAGATGTGATCTGAAATGTCGGAGATCTTGTGAGTTCTGACTCCCTGAAAGAAGAAAAAACAGGAAAGACAACAGTTTCTCAATCAGGATAAGTAAATCTCCCACATTAATGGAATTACCCAACAATGACAATGTGGTTTTTTATGATCTGGAAATACATGATGAGTTGGGTTGTGTGTGTGTGTGGAATGTCACATATTACTGAACCCATCAACATGACTTCATGCTGAAGGACTTTTCATTGTTGCAGCAACTAAAAATTACTAAACCTCATTTAGAGTGTGATTCCTTATGAGACTTTTGTCGTTTCAATAGTCCTCCCCAATTTTATGATGATGTGTTGCGACATAACAAAATGCATTTCCAGGAACCAGATATACTGTATTCATGTATAGTTTCTATATCTATCCTAAAAACAAGACTTATCTAGTGTGTTGCAAGTCAAATTTGGCATACAAAAACATAGAAACCCTCTTGAACCGGAGTATCTGCATGTACTGTACCACTAAAGTTAGGCACAATACAAAATTAAAAAAATCCCTGTTTCTGTTCAGATTCAACTCTTTTTGTTTGTTTGTTTTTTTGTTTATGTTCAAGATAATTAATGTTGAAATGAAAAAGTTTTGACTTCTTGGATTGTGTCTTTCCACAGACCAAGGATGATGCTTGGTTACAATATCATTACACTCAGCCTCACACCTTGTTTTTTTATTTAGTATTTAGTATAATGTTCTTAGTATTTTTATTTTTATTTAACTGGTATTTATACAGATTTTACTTTTTACATTCCTGTTTATGTTGTATGTGTATGTTATGTGTGATGTCTTTATGTGTATTAAGCTGCTGCACCCTAAATTTCCCCTAGGGGATCAATAAAGTTTCTATCTATCTATCTATCTATGTATCTATCTATCTATCTATCTATCTATCTATCTATCTATCTATCTATCTATCTATCTATCTATCTATCTATCTATCTATCTATCTATCTATCTATCTATCTATCTATCTATCTATCTATCTATCTATCTATCTATCTACTAAACTAAAAAAACATTAAGAACATGTTGCATACATCAAATCTCACAACAGAACTTACACAACTAGCAGAGATCTGCCCTCTACTGACTGCACTCGATCCTGTTATATCATGTCGTTGCTATTTGCTGGTGATGCACAATTTCCGTGTTGCAGACATTATTATTGCGGTCAGATGTGTCTGAGCTGCTCAAATTTCTCAAGAGTGTTGATAAGGCCTATCGAGTCAATTACTTCACTTAACCTCGAAACAACATGTTTACCTCAAATAACCTCTTGTTTTCAACTAAAAACTGCTGTTTCTGTCTGTACAATGAATTCTTTGTAATCCCCGGTCTTAAATTCAAAGCCGGTAAAGGAAAATCCACATTTTACTAATGAATATCTGTCTATAATTGAGAATTGAAAATCCTACCTTGTTTCAGTAATTTGAAAAAAAATCCAAAATGATGGTCTTTCACTTGAAAAAAGAAAGGAGACCGATCACAGTTAAAAAAAAAAATGAAGAAAAAATAACTGTGAGTAACAACAGGAGAACTGGGGGTTATTCTGTGGTTAAAAGCTGCTGATTTATTGTATTGAGCAACTTCCCTTTAAACGACTTTGTTAACATCTGCAAAACTGCACGCTGAAGTTCAAATTGTTGCTTTCTTTCTGAGAATTCAGAAAAGAAATAATTTCGGGGGAACACCTTAAACTCTCCACAAGGTTTATTTTGGCTGCAGAGTCCTTCAATCTTCTCTGTCAGCTGATTTCTCACAGCAGGATTTTTGAGTGTTGGTGCAAACTGGCTCTTCTGTACAGGGGACAGACACTGAGTCCAAGATTACACCAAGTTGTCCGACTTGTTTTTCGGTTTCTCTCAGTCAAAAACATTTCAGTTTTGTCCCCAGTTAGATAAAGAAAGTTCAGAGACAATCTATGTGAATTTAAGTGTTGTATACATTATTATGAATTGATGTTTATGATTTTGTATAATTTGGCCTTGTTATATAGATTCTGTTTACATGAAATGTCAGTATGAGGAGGGCGCTGCCAGGGATTTTTGGCCCAAGGGTTAGGGTTGGGGTTGGGGTTGGGGTTGGGGTTCAGGTTGGAGCGGTGCAGTTGTTCCTGTGGGGTGAAGGTTTAGTAGTTAGGGATGTCATTGAGGCCCCGTGGTGTTATGGTACCCAGCTTCTCTATCCAGATTTTTTCTGCCCTCTTCCTCTGCCCCGTGGTCCAGCGGTCTTGGGCCTCCAGACCCGAGATGGTAAGATGACTCTTGTTTCAGTAATTTTAAAATGATGGTCTTTCACTTGAAACAAGAAAGGAGACCAATCACAGTTGAAAAAGAAAATAAAGAAAAATAACAGTGAGTAACAACAGGAGAACTGGGGGGTTATTCTGTGGTTAACTGCTGCTAGTATTGTATTGAGCAACTTCCCTTTTAAACGACTTTGTTAACATCTGCAAAACTGCACGCTGAAGTTCAAATTGTTGCTTTCTTTCTGAGAATTCAGAAAAGAAATAATTTCGGGGGAACACCTTAAACTCTCCACAAGGTTTATTTTGGCTGCAGAGTCCTTCAATCTTCTCTGTCAGCTGATTTCTCACAGCAGGATTTTTGAGTGTTGGTGCAAACTGGATCTTCTGTACAGGGGACAGACACTGAGTCCAAGATTACACCAAGTTGTCCGACTTGTTTTTCGGTTTCTCTCAGTCAAAAACATTTCAGTTTTGTCCCCAGTTAGATAAATAAAGTTCAGAGACAATCTATGTGAATTTAAGTGTTGTATACATTACTATGAATTGATGTTTATGATTTTGTATAATTTGGCCTTGTTATATAGATTCTGTTTACATGAAATGTCAGTATGAGGAGGGCGCTGCCAGGGATTTTTGGCCCAAGGGTTAGGGTTGGGGTTGGGGTTGGGGTTGGGGTTGGAGCGGTGCAGTTGTTCCTGTGGGGTGAAGGTTTAGTAGTTAGGGATGTCATTGAGGCCCCATGGTGTTATGGTACCCAGCTTCTCTATCCAGATTTTTTTTGCCCTCTTCCTCTGCCCCGTGGTCCAGCGGTCTTGGGCCTCCAGACCCGAGATGGTGAGATGACTCTTGTTTCAGTAATTTTAAAATGATGGTCTTTCACTTGAAACAAGAAAGGAGACCGATCACAGTTGAAAAAGAAAATAAAGAAAAATAACAGTGAGTAACAACAGGAGAACTGGGGGGTTATTCTGTGGTTAACTGCTGCTAGTATTGTATTGAGCAACTTCCCTTGAAACGACTTTCTTAACATCTGCAAAACTGCACGCTGAAGTTCAAATTGTTGCTTTCTTTCTGAGAATTCAGAAAAGAAATAATTGCGGGGGAACACCTTAAACTCTCCACAAGGTTTATTTTGGCTGCAGAGTCCTTCAATCTTCTCTGTCAGCTGATTTCTCACAGAAGGATTTTTGAGTGTTGGTGCAAACTGGCTCTTCTGTACAGGGGACAGACACTGAATGCTTATGTTTAACCTTTACATGAACAGTAATTGTCCTACCAGAATATGAATCCTCTGATTCTTGCTATGTTCTTAAGATCAAACAATGCAGACGTTTTACTAGATTTGATGTGACTGTTAAAGTTTAACTGAGTCCAAGATGACACCAAGTTGTCCGACTTGGTTTTTGGTTTCTCTCAGTCAAAAACATTTCAGTTTTGTCCCCAGTTAGATAAAGAAAGTTCAGAGACATCCAATCATACGGGCTATACAGAGGATTTGGATGGTTTCTAATACTTTTTAGGGCTCCTGTCAGTCACAGTCCGTTAGAATCCTCCTAACCTTTCGTCACCCCTGAGTATGAGTCAACTCTATGCATACATCTATATTTTACTCCTGGATTTATTTTGAACATAATTTGAACATTATGAGGAAGAAAGTTAAGTGTAAAAGTTCACAACACTTTCATAGTAGACAGATCAAATGCTCCCATGACTCTTAAATGATGAATTAGTATAAATAGTTTAAAGGCTATTGTGTGACAGTAAACATCTCCTAGAATAACTTCTCTCCCCAAAAGTTCACATTGGTTTCACATGTGAACTGTAAATGTAACCATAACATTATAAGCTTAGTCACCCTAACCAATCAAACATTGGTGTGATTGGTTAGGGTGACTAAGCTTATAAAGTGTTTGATATTAAAAGAGTGTGTGCTTTCCAGTTCCAGATTTAGAGTACATACAGCATTCATAGTAACAGTAGTGGTTGTTTTTTATTGTAAGTAAACCACATGACTCTGTTTTCCTTCCCACTGATGTGTGGGCTTGGATTTATTATTGTCTCAGTGTGTGTGTAAAGCTCTGACTCTTCTTGTTTCTACCCTCTAAAAAAAATCCCCGGTCATAGTCTAGACAAAATGACTGGTAACAAATTATTCGGTCTGGTTCATGAGCAAAATTGGCTTCAAGACTAAAACCAACTGCAGCTCAGAAATGCCAGAGAAAGCAGAAGTAACACTTCTCCTTCTCCTTCATCCCCAGCTCAGTATTTATATTCTCTGGCTACTGGAATTTCTCTGCAGGATTTACCCTGAACCCTGCAGCACCCCATCCCCAATACACACGCTTACAATTACATCATGTGTAAGTTTTATTTACACTCCTCTCCGGTATTCACTTATATTCTGTATGCTTTCTACACGTTTGTGTCCATACTGTAGTCAAATATAACCATGCTTGGCTGGTTTTACTTGAATTACCCTGCACCCTTCCTATCATGAGTTCAAAGCGGCTATCTCCGACATGAGCTTGAGCAACTTCTGGACTGTGTGGACTCTTCCACCATAAAGCCTGTTATCATCACTCCAGCTTCTGTTTTAGCCAAGCCTGGTGGCAATTGAGATCTATCCCCTTCATAGGCATAATCGTGAGGATTCTGGCAAGGGCTGCCTGATCCAGATTTCAAACTTTCGCAACACCGCCTTCCAAAAAGGCAATACTAAAGGTCAATCCCAAAGGGCATGTAGAAATGTGACAACTTCCTTGTTACACTTCCAGCATTTGTTATCTTTGGTTAAACCCATTTCATACAACTTATTAGGAGTAAAATAATTTGAAATGGTATCCTGCCAGATGTCCTCACCAATATTCATACCTAGATCTTTCTGCCATATTATTCTCAAGCCATCACACAGCTTGGTCTCCATGCTAGATATCTTCTTATAAAATATTGAGGCAGCATTAAGAAAATTCTTGCAACACACTTTCGTTCTCCTCCTTCCTCCTCAATCTGAGACGAGACGAGATTTTAACTATTTTTAAAAAAACTTCAATGATGAAATATGTGATTGGAAAAAACGTTTTATTTGACTGAAAGTCACAAAATGCAAAACAATGCAGCTACATTTTGAAATGTACTTTGTAAGTATGAATCATCACATGCAGTATGCAAGCACTGTAAAAAGTCCCGTCCGCCCCGTCCCTATATAGACACACTTGAAAAAAGGCAACTGAAGCACTTTCTTACTCTCAGCTGTTTGCAGTGAGGAAACAGTGAGAGTCTGGATAAAACCAAATAAATAAAATGAGCTAAAAAAAAAAATTTGAATAAATAAACTAAAATAAAAGGATAGAATATAATAAATGATCATGAATTATAACATATTGCTAACTAAAAACACAGAAATAAAAGTAAACTTCACAAATCCTGTATCACACAAATACACAAACAGAACAACACACTTATATATTGTGTTTTAATTTGGTAGTGCGACTAATTTTACTTTTTGATTGTGTCTCACTCTGCATGTGTCTTTCTCTGCAGGTCTCTCTTTGCAGCTGTCTCACTCTGCAGCTGTCTCACTCTGCAGCTGTCTCACTCTGCAGCTGTCTCACTCTGCAGCTGTACTTCTCTGCAGCTGTCTCACTCTGCAGCTGTCTCTCTCTGCAGCTGTCTCACTCTGCAGCTGTCTCACTCTGCAGCTGTCTCTCTCTGCAGCTGTCTCACTCTGCAGCTGTCTCACTCTGCAGCTGTCTCTCTCTGCAGCTGTCTCACTCTGCAGCTGTACTTCTCTGCAGCTGTCTCACTCTGCAGCTGTCTCACTCTGCAGCTGTCTCTCTCTGCAGCTGTCTCTCTCTGCAGCTGTCTCTCTCTGCAGCTGTGCTTCTCTGCAGCTGTCTCACTCTTTAGGTGTCTCTCTCTTTAGGTGTCTCTTTCTTTGCAGGTGTCTCTCTCTTTAGGTGTCTCTCTCTGCAGCTGTCTCTCTCTTTAGGTGTCTCTTTCTTTAGGTGTCTCTCTCTGCAGCTGTCTCACTCTGCAGGTGTCTCTCTCTTTAGGTGTCTCTTTCTTTGCAGGTGTCTCACTGCTGTTTTGTTATAAAGTTATTAATGTGAAATTAAGTTTCATGGTTTAAGTTTAAGTTTAAACGTAAAAAGGGATTCTTTTTTATTTTTCTAAAACTAAGCACTTCATTTAGGAAGCACAATCAAAAGCTTTCTGTAATGGATTTTATTCTAAAATGCCATCTTTATTTGATATAAGAAAAGACCATTTATTTTTCTTATTCTTTTTTTTCTCATTTCATTCCTTTCATTATTTATTTGAATCCCACAAGTTGAGTGTAAATACTAATAAATGAATTCTACTGTATTTAATCTAGCCACTAGACAGATGCTGATGGAACTACAATGCTACTTCAAGGTACTGAAAAATAACACGGACATCATGATGTTCTGGACCTTCACTTGAAGACATTTTCACAAATTGGACCTCAGTGAATTTTAATTGAATACCTCTGAAATAGACTTTTGGAATTATTGCAGATGGTAGAGAAGAATTGGCTTTTCTCTCTCAGTTTTTAGAGTGTAGTCTATGAAGTCTGTTAGTTAAGATGTGCAACTGTGCATGTGTGTCCCATATTACACAATTACTAACCATCATCAATAAACACAGCATCAGTCCTAATCCATTGCTTGTTTTTCTTGGCTGCTCTGAACGCTTTGTGTTGAGTTGTATAACAATGAATGATGCACCAATACAGTTTGAATGGGTTTTTTTTATAGAAATGTTTCATCTCAGCTGTGTTTATATGGTTAATGAAGTTTATATAACAGTTGACTTGAACTTTGAATCAGTAAGTATGAAATGTTTGCAGCAGGAACTATTGGTCTTTCTAAAGAGAGAGATGTGAGAATGTTTTCTACCACTCTGCATGTTTACTTAGTTTCACTTCTATAAATATGTGTCTCCCATTTTAAAAAATTCTTTAACAAGGTTATTAAATGATGTCCAACAAACGTGACTTTACCTGATGTATTTGTAGTGTTTTTGTCTTGTGTTGTTCATTTCAGCTTAATGTGTTTTATGATAAAAAATCATAAAGAAATGAGATTAAAAAAAACAATTCCTACTGATTATATTTGCAATCACTTTTATTTTATTGTATTATCATTCAAAGCAGCCATACATGATTGTCCTTTATACACTATGTATAAAAATAAAGAATGCCAGACTCTATTGCCCTGTTGGCAAAACTTCCCTAACTAATATAAATAGCAATAAATTAATATCTCATTTACATATTGAACCACTACACAACGGTAAAACTATGTAACCCAATTTAGCACAAGCGCCATATTGGTATTTAACTGCAGACATAAGAAGAGGTAGATGTACTGTAGGCCAACCTTTAAATCTTTTTTTTTTTTTTTTTTTTTTTTTTTTATATTTTAAGTTTCAATTACACAGGTGCTCTCTCTGATTTAGTGTGTTTGATTACAATCCTGGTCAATTAAAGTACAACATAGTATCTTTGCAGTAGATTTGTACGTTAAATTACAATTAGGTACCAAAAGGTGTATATTGTATCTCATAGATGCACCTTTTATGATGCATCTGTGAGAAATGTAAATAATCATTTGGCAGTGAACAGAACAGAATTTGGTATATATGTTTTGCTTTATATTAGACGCAAAATGTCAATCACCTAACATCCAAAACATGTTGCCTTGCATAGTTCGTCACATTCATTACTGTATTTATTTTTATAAGAAAAAAAAAAGTATCTGAAATGTATTGTAACACACAACGTTATGTAATAAAGATAAGTAAACTAACTCCTAACTAAGTGGTATTCTCGTTTAAGTAATGCAGAGAGTACTAAAGCCTGTTGGCTTACTGGCAGTGCATCTTAAATAGGCATTAGACATTTTTGAGCTACACAGGATCACTCAAGCCTTTGGTGCCTATTTTGAGACACTTTCGTCATCAGCCTACTTTGCCCCCGAAGGAAGCACCTCATTCTCCTCATTCTCCGCATACATCCCCTTCAGATGAGAGTCGATCCGATGCAGCTTATTCTGTAGTTTCACACCGGCATTATCTGCTGTGATCGCAACTAGTACTGCTGGAAGGTCCCGAAGCTCCTTCACCGTGGCAGAGGCGAGCCATGTGTTGATCTCTGCAAGACAATCTGAGCCACCTAGATGGTGAGTAGGTGTCTTCCCATTTGTGAGTTTGTGCACGAGCTGACGAAGACGCCTGCTGTTCATCTTCTGGTGAACGAAGAAAGTTGGAAGGATTTCTTTAAGGTACTCGGCTCCATCTGCAACAAATAAAGAAGGCAATCAATCAGCGGCTCATAAGGAGACACAAAAGACTATTGCCTGAGAGAAACAAGTCCTCCACTTGAGATTCATTCCTGTTTTGCCAGATGTAGTATGTAGTATGTAACTGAAAATAAAACACCCAATACTCATACATCAGTGCCAAATGAACATGTGATCTTTGGTGCCTTCCAATTTAAATAAAATGAAATGAAAAGTTGCTTTCACAAACAATTCATTTCAATCGATTGGCGAACTTGATGTTAAAAAGAAAACAAAGTTGAGCACTGACAAATCACTGTGTCAAAAACCTATGGTGAGTTGATCGTACCACCAAGCAACGCAACCACGTGTTTATTTTTGACATTAAGTGAATCTAATGAATCAGTGGTGGCCTTTAAGTTTGCAAACTGATGTTGCTGCTTTATAAAATGTATATCAGTGATTTAAGTAAAACCACAGATGAGGTTTTACAACATCACACGAGTCTTTCCACCTTTCTTAATAAACTGGGGGATCTTACCTTTTGATTTGATCTCTTCACTGCTAGCGCACACGCTGTTGTGCCAGCTGCTGCCCTTCAGCACCAGCTTCAGCCCTGCAGCTTCACAGCTCTGATGCGGCATGCAGCTCTGCTGATCAGAGGCGATGTCGGAGTAGGTCCCATTTGTACAGATCTGGCACACTGTGTTCTGATTGGCTGTACCTGCAGGAGACGTACAGTTTGTTTTTAGATCAAGGACTAGTTTGGAAGTTCTCCTGATTAGAGACATTAGAGACAGTGACTGCCTCTCACTTTGACAATCATCTTCCAGTCATGCTCTGATTGAAATGAAATGCACTGTATATATGAGCAACTACACACTAATCAATCTCACCACAAACAGTAACAAGAAATGAAAAACCTCTCTGTCCAGTTTAAGAGTAATATATTAAAACATAAGAAGCCACCTGAGCATTGAAGTTCATTCTCCTAACAAGCTTTTTTTGGAGCATTTAACCACATTTCACAGTTTTTCTATCAGCAATTTGAACTGACTCAAACAACAGCTGACACTTGGATACTGGTTGAAAGCTCAGAAAGGAAACAAGTGGACCAGTATATTTTTCCCTGCCATGCATCAAGCTCTCCTGAATCTGCAGGAAAACAATCTAAAGTTGAATTTCTGTCAAATTTAAAAATGTTGCTGGTGCTGAGAGCAGCTCGTTCAGAAATATAATCACATAATTATATTTTTTATTGCTGTGTAGGCATCAAACATGTAGTTACCACCTATTTCCTGAGTGGGGCAGTACATATCAGTATAAAACATGCCAGGACTTATTTCCTCTCATTCAGCCCATAAAATGCAGACATCCTGCCAATTGAATGTGGTTACAGGCACTTGTTGCTGATGTTGCTCAACTAATCCGAAACATGTCACCACTTTTTAAAATGATCATAAATCAATAACAATCAATACGTTTTAGTTGTGATGGTAGCAAAACACTGATACTGATAATATACCGATAATGCAAACAGTAATTAGAGTTAATACAGTATGCAGAGAGTGGCATGACATTGTGAGTATTGGAGCTTGTGGAAGCTCATTCTGCTGACTCATGACTGTCAAACTGGTTTTGAAGAAAACGGCAATATCCTAATGAGTTGTTCTGACATGTGTGAATGCTGTAGCCCATGTGTTCATCCTTCTGAAGTCTAAAGACTCCTTAAAAAGTTACTAATCTGTTAGTTACTGGTTTGAATTACAGGCATCTAACACCATGCTGATCCCTGATATCTAATTACTGATCTCTCCTTCATGAATAGATAGATAGATGGATAGACAGATAGACAGATAGACAGATAGATAGATAGATAGATAGATAGATACATAGATACATAGATACATAGATACATAGATAGATAGATAGATAGATAGATAGATAGATAGATAGATAGATAGATAGATAGATAGATAGATAGATAGATAGATAGATAGATGACAGGAACAGCATCTTACCATGGTTGAGCACTCCTTCTCCTATCGGGCATTGGCTGTGACGGACACACATGCCGTGTATGTTGAAGTATCCTTGTCTGCACTCACACTCGATGTCACTCTCCGCCGTGCACGCCTTCTTCACCACCTGGTTGTAGTCGCACACGTTGCACCGGAGACACCTGTCGATGTAGTTCCACAGAGCCGTGAACGAGCCGGTGGGGCACGGCATGCACACGCTCTTCTGCGTCGGAGTGCAGCGAGACGGCAAAAACGTTCCCGGTGGGCAGCTGTCACACTCCAGCTGTCTGCCGGTGGTCCGGTCCCTGTGCGTGAACGTCATCTTCGTCATAACTGGAGAACAGTGTACAGCCAGCAGCGACAGCACTGAGAGGAGGAGTATGGACATCTGGAAGGAAAGAAGGGAACAAGGGAGGATGTTACGGAAGAACCCGGAGGAGGAACATAAGGTTATACAAGGACAGGCAGGACATGGATATACTGGAAAACCCAACAAATAAAGGACATCAATACAGACATCGAAAAGGTTGGTCACGTCACTCCAAATCATCTACTCTCGAAATGAATCGGAATGAATGAAAAAAAAAAACAACAACAAAAAAGGCTTGTTGGACAGTTCTTTCACTTCGTTTTTAAAGTTTCCAAAAGTTTTCCATCCTGTATGAAGATCTCCAAAAAACCCAAAAACGGTAATAAAACCCGAAATAACAGAGAAACAATGTACACATGTTAATCCCCAGTACGCAGAGAGATGCGATTAGCTATTTTAAAAAACACATAGCATAATTAAAGAATAATATCTGAGGAATGTGAACGGCTCGACATGTTCGGGCTTCCACTGCGCTCTCTATCTCCACCCACCATGGTAAATGTTGTGTCTGCAGTCTGTCAGGAGTCTGGAGGATGGTCCTCTCACAGCTTCCACACCTCTATATATCTATCCCCCGTTCCCCGTTTCCTATATGACAGTCATGACACAGCCCCCCCTCCCCCCCCCCCCCCCCATCGGCATTCCCCGTATTCACCTCTGATTGGAAAGGGCTAGTTATTTCTGGAGATTTCTTTGGCTGAAAACTGTGGTGAAAATGTTATATAGTGTAATGAGTCATCTGGAGTTTCATGTCAGATGATTAGGCTTTTTTTATTTTTTGTTATTTACATTTTATTTTTTTAGCATTTTTAAAGCGATGTTTAATAAAGGGTTCGGGTGGGTTAGGGTTAGGGTTAGAAGACAAAAATGCAAAACACAATAATAAAACATCTTCTGATCAAAGTTTAAATCGACTTTGGCTGAATTTAAAGCAGGTTGAATGTAATAGAATACGTCATCTTACAGTATACAGTATACAGTATAATAATCTGACGTGTATGTAGAGGCTGCTTGTTGTCCAGCTGCAGCCTGTATATTTATAATATTTATTTATCTTATATTTGAAGTGAACGTGGTCTCTGCACTGTGCGCTGAATGAATCCACTGATAGTTGCTGAGTCTTATTTCTTTTGTATGTGGATTTGCCGCTAGAGGGCGACAACAGTAGCTACTCAACCTTTTCATTCATAAATTCAATTCCAACCCTGCTCCTGGAGAGCAAACACCTGATTCTAATAATCAACACGTAATCAAACCCTTAATCAAGCTTCAGCTTCTTGATAATGAGTTAATAATTAGAATCAAGTGTGTTAGAGTGGAGAGATACCTAAAACATGCAGGGCAGTAGCTCTACAGGAGCAGGGTTGGTGATTACTGCATTAGACTCTGCAATAGAAGCACTGATTGGACAAGACTTTGAAAGTTTAGTTTTCCTTTTGTTTTTTGTCAAAAAATTCTTCCATTTAGGGAAATAATGGGAATGTTATGATGGCTGGTCGATTGTTAAAACATTTTTTTTTTTGTTTCAGTCATTTTTAAAGCAAAAATGTCAAATTGTCTCCAAGTTTGACACATACGTTTTTGTGAGGATTCTCTGTTTTTATTTCATTTTATGTGACAGTAAATATTTGAAGAGGCCAGGTCAGATTTTCAGGAAACTATAATGTTCATTTTTTAATGTTTACAGACGTTTCACATATCGAACAATTAGTCGATCAATTGAGAAAATAACTGGCAGATAAATTGATAATGAAACAAAAAGTTAGTTGCGGCCTCAATGATGGCCTCTGATTGTCTTCAATAGTAAATATTATCTGATAGAAACTGGAGTAAGAAAATAATGTAGAAATACTGATAAGGCTGTTCAGTTGTCCTATAACAAACAAATCCACCACAAATAACTGTGGTAACACTTAACATCCACCTATTTAGCATTTATAAGCAGTATATGGACATTTAATACATGGTTTATAACTCATTATAATGTAGTTCTAAGCAATGATGAGGGCATTTTAAGTGTTTGAATTTGATCTTATTACAACTGGTTTACATCTTTCATTATCTGCCCATAAAAGGAGTGATAGAGATTGACAAAATATGTTAGTGAACAAACTCGGGTTCAACATTTTAAATACAAATCTTTTTCATTATTTTTAAAATGTCCCAGTTGAAAATAAAAACAAAATTCATTTTCCTTTTGGTTTAATTCACAATTCGGGATGTGAGACAAACAACGCAGATTACTTACATATTTGTTTTACATGTAAAAAATTGCAAGAAATTGGACAGATGAGTATTTTTGGAAAAGAAGTGATTTTAGAAAAACACAATATACTATTGGGTATATGACCTAAAGTATTACATAAAGAACATATATACTTCTTTGAAGCTCTTAGAATCACAGCACTTAAACAGATAACAAGGAACTGGAGAAACAAATGAGCCACCTTAGATAAGCAAGTGGCTAGAAACATTGGAAGAAATCAACAGAATGGAAAAAGTTTCTTATAGGGTTTGAAAAGAAATGGGCCCTTTATCCGTCTATTAGTTAAGGTAATAGGAACAGTAATAATAACAATAAGTGGACATCGCTGCTTGCAGCTTTAATTATTATTATTATTGTTTATTTCTAACGGGTTTTTTTGTTTTGTTTTGTTTTGTTATGTATGCTCATTTTCATGAATGTAATCAATTGTTTATTGAAATCAATTGTATACAGAAAGCCCAAGAGGTCCTTTTTTATTTACTAATATTAGTGTTATTATTATTATTACTGGTATTAACAATGGTGGGATGGGGAAATGGGGATGGAGACTGTAAATATAAAAACAAAAATGTGTTCAAAGAAATGTGATTATGTAAAGGAAGTGACAAATTAACTGAAATGAACACAACAAAGTATAAAAAGAAAAAAGAAATTAAGTAAGATAAGGTTATACTGAAGTATAATTAATAATTATGTATATTTTGTTGTTCTGGTTGTTTCCTGATGGTTAAATAAAACCGTATAAATGCTTTTTTAGGATTGTTAGCCTCTTATTTCATAACGTCACATCATCACATTGTTCCTGTTTATTACCTACATGTACTTGTAAACTATTAAAGTGGGAATATAGTACGTATGCTGTATATCTAAAACTATTTTCCACTGTTCTGTTTTCTATGCACTCCTGTTACAAAAATAGAAAAATAGGAAATTGAAATAAATGGTGAGTCTTTGTGCTCCTAAATATAATATATATAGTACCAATCAAAAGTTATTTAATAGAACGGGACAGATGTGTTTTGACCCTTTTGACTGGTTCAGTAATTGATTAAGGTTGAGTGAGGATTTAGGTCCCCTCCAAACATTTTTATTTTTATTATAACAATTAAAACCAAATTATTTGTGACTGATCTGCTTTTTCCACAAATAAAAACTTAACATACCTTGTAAGAACTGACAAAAACCACCGACTGACTGGTGAAGCTCAAACATGCAAATCAGATAAGAAGAAAGAAGAATGTGTATTTTTTGTGGAGGGAGATTTTAAGATCTAAAGCTGCTGCTCAAATTGGCTTAATTCCTTTTAACAGTCAGTATGAACAGGAGGAATGATTACATGGACACCTGACTGCTGCTTTAAAAGATACTTGAAAAATTGTGAACTCATCCTTTAACTTAATCTGGGTTTGTCTTAATTGTCTTCAAACAAAAACTAATACCATGATACACACCTGTTTCACTTTGAGTCTGTAGAGATGCCTCCAAATCTGGCCCTTTCTTTTTTCCTCTGTAAGCGTGGAGGGTTTTACACCCTTCATGCACTGTTGAGCTCCGACAGAGAATAGGACTGTACACTTGTTCGTCTGTGCTGTGATGACACACACAGACCCAGGTATGATCTTTAAGTGGCCCTGATTGGTCAACAACTTTAAATCAGTATTGACTGATCCTATAGAAACTGCTGACACCTTGTGGCCAAATGACATCAGTGCTTTTTCACTTTAACTCATATTCAATTTAAAGTTTTATGTAGACTCTTAATGAATAAAACTTAACAAAGATATGTTATTATGTTTTAAAATCTATAAGAGGTTGATTTTTGTTTTTTTAAACTCTATTGTTCAGTTCCTCTAAATCCAAATAAAAACGGACCTCCACTAAGATGTTAAAGGAGGTGACGTGTGTCGTTCAATAGAAGAGGATCCGAAAATGTCTGACTGGTATTAAACAGTGAAGATGGTTGTTCAGTTTCAGGTCCCCAATATAAGGGAGAGTCAGCATGGGTCGTTTTAAAAAGCGATCTGACACACTCAATGTGCTTCTTTCTCCTCTCCTTCCTCTCTCTGTTCTCTTCCAGAAAAGTCCCCATGATTTAAAAAAACAAAAACCTGCCCCTCCCCTTTGGCTCAGGAAGAAGTGTGTCAGTCACAACAGTGTATGAGTGTCTGACTCTGGCTTTCAAACTGTTGGCTTGTGCCTCTGCTTTTCTTGGCTGGAGTGTATAAATGTGGAGTCACTGACCTCAAAAGGACAATTATTGTAGTGAAATGCTCCAAGAAATACTCATCACCTATGTCCATCCAATTTCTCACAGGACTTTCTCAAAGTCTTATTTATCGTGGTGAACGAAAATATGACTAAGGTTTAGGGTTAGGTTGTGTGTGGTTCATTATAGTCATTTGATTTGACAAGTAACCACAACGTTGCCAGGTAGACTCATACATCCCTTTCTCTTTCTCAATGTTTCCTGTATGCTTTTCAACTATCAGCTCTCCACCTGTGTGTAGAGGGGTTTCAGTCGAATATCATATCTAGCAGGTACAACTTTTGTTTTTTTTGAGTCTTTCTATTCTGACAGACAAAACACAGCTCCAAGCAACTCAACAAGGAAAGCTGAGTGATGAGCACAAGTCAGAGGAAGGAAAAGAGAACCTTTCACATCATTATATAAAAAGGCTCAATGATGGTTCTTTGTGTCCATATAGTTTAGTTTAAATTTAAAGGGTTAAAATGTGAAAATAAACGTATGAATAACTTGCACACATTCTTTTTTTATTGACCCAGCATCAAATTTCTGCTTTTAATCCATTTAGAGAGAATATATTAGAGGATTATGGCAAAAATGTCTAAGTGGTGTAACCATAAAAACTTTGTACCAAATAATTCAACTTGCTTAAAAACAGTAAATTGTCAATAAAACACCATATCAACTAGTTTGGCATGATATTACATTATAACTATAAGGCTGGGTATCGGTACTTGATACCTTTATGGTATCGACCGAAATACATCAATACCAAGTTGTATCGAAACGTCTCCCATCAAACGATACCGGCAATCAATCCTTTTTGCACCCGGAGCTAGAAAATATGACTATTTGTACGGATTTCCTTACAGACATGTGATTGGTCCACTGCCACAGCAGCTACGACCCGTCTGTGGTGGTGAAGTCGTGGTGAATTTGAGTTAGCGTGCTTAGCAGTTCAGCAGCCAAGATGCCACTTAAACGCTCTAAAGCAGGGGTCTCAAACATGCGGCCCATGGTCCAGAACCGGCCTGCCGAGGAGTCCAATCCGGCCCACTTTCCTTCCTTCCATTTTTCCATCCACCTTTTCTTTCTCTCTTTCTTTATTTCGTCCTTCCATCTTCCTGCCTATCTTCTCTTCCTTCCTTCCATTGTTCCTTCCTGTCCTCTTTTCCTTCCTTCTATTTTTCCATCCACCCTTTCTTTCTCTCTTTCTTCCTTCCTTCAATCTTTCCTTTCTTCCTTTCCTTCTTTCCTTCCTGTCCTCTCTTCCTGTCTTCTCTTCTTTCCTTCCTTCCTCCCATCTGTTCTTTATTTATTTATTTCCTGTCTTCTCTTTCTTCCTTCCTTCCATCTGTTCTTTCTTTCTTGTCTTCTTTTCCTTCCTTCCTTCCTTCCATCTGTCTTTCCTTCCTTCCATATTTCCTTCCTGTGTTTCCTTCCTTCCATCTTTTCTTCCTTCCATATTTCCTTCCTGTCTTTCCTTCCTTCCATCTTTTCTTCCTGTCTTCTCTTCCTTCCTTCCATTTGTCCTTCCATCTTTTTAATGATCCGGCCCTCATCAGATCAAATTGGTCTGTTTGTGGCCCTTGAATGAAGATGTGTCTACACTACACGCCTGTTACACTAGATAAAAGACAGAGACTTAAATGTGGAGTGGGTATCTAATGAAGTACTCAGCTGGTATCGGTATCACTTTAAGGCTACTTGGATTGGCACTGGTATTTTAATTATTTAATCAACACCCAGCCCTAGCAACAAATGACGGGGAAACACCGGAGGAAAATCCGATGCAAACCTACGAATTCTGAGAAAGCTTGTGGGTAAGTGTGAAGCCAATACCACACCACAATGGAGTAAATATCCATTCATATTGTGGCTCTGACTCATAAGTAGTGAATATCCTTAAATGCATTCTGCCGTTTTTACACATGTCTGGATTGTTTTTGTTTTTCCGTCAAAAACTGTTGTCATAGCAAAAAACCTGAAACTGCACCTCATTGATAGTTGACTGGATCTTGACGAAGACGTTTTAGATTGATAAATTGATATAATTATGATTTTGGATGATAACATTATTGACAAATCATTAGGTAGTGGGTTAGGGTTAAATATTATTATTATTATTATTATTATTATAGGGGAAATATTAGTAGTAATTCCTAAGATGAAGACATACTGATACTATGTGTGATAAAAAAAATACAACTAAATGCCAGTTTGGGATTCTTTGAGCAAAAAGACAAATTCAACTCAAAGATTCTGACTGTGGCATATTTGTTTTTTGAGTGTTTTTAGAAAAGTATTGTATGTGAGTGTGTATGATGATTGCGATGTGAAAGAACTGTCTTATTGTGATTCGGTTCTCAGGTCTGTATGAGATTCTCTGAATGAATGAAACTTAATAATCATGTTGTTGCATATGTGTTATCATGTGTAAGTAAGCTATTGGTAACTTTAATTCTTATAATTACATCAACAGATCGGAATGTTCTCATTAACATTCTTTCATTACAAAGTGAAATATTTGCATCTGACAATTAGTTCTTGTTTGGGGTCCACCTTAAAATGTCACCATTGAAGTCAATGAACTGCACTTCTACAGGTTTCGGTTAAATGACTTGTTGCTATGACAACAGCTCCAGAAGGATTTTTTATTTTAAAGATTTATTTGTGGGCTTTTTTGCCTTTGTTTTGATACTAGGTGGGCAGAGGGGCTGACAGGAAACAGGGCTAGAGAGAGGGGAATGAGTTGCACCATAGGTCCCTTGCCGAATCAAACCAGGGACGCTATGATTATTTGGCCTGCCAAGGCACTCCTCCAGATGGATTTTGACATCTTCTCTCATGGATAACACTGTTATTCACATATGAAGAATGAGGCCAGGGAGTTTCCAACTCAGATCTCAATCTAATGAAGAATTTGTGGACCTCTGGCTCAGGCCTTCTAGTTGTTCTGAGAGTCAAAACAAAACTGGCGAAGAAGCTTTTAGTTTCTGTGAACCCAACTGCAGAAACCAAAAAAGTGTTTAAAAGCAGGCTGAATAAAGAAGAATGGGGGTTAAAATTGCATCAAAGCTGACCGAGCAGAGAACTACTCACACTGACAGATACTGATCCAGAGGGGCTGAATCAGTAATCACCAACCCTGCTCCTGGAGAGCTGCTGCCCTGCATGTTTTAGGTGTATCTCTCCACTCTAACACACCAGATTCTAATTATTAACTCATTATCAAGCAGCTGAAGCTTGTCAAAGGGTTTGATAACGAGTTGATTATTAGAACCAGTGTTTTAGAGTTGGGAGAAACCTAAAACATGCAGCGCAGTAGCTCTCCAGGAGCAGGGTTGGAGACCACTGTGCTGAATACTCATAAAATGTGTTTTATATTTGTAATTAACTTCAGTTATTTTTGCGGAGTATCAGGAAAATTAAATCTACTTTAATTCACCAATAAAACTGGAAAAATACATTTATAGGCACTGGATTTAGCTTCTAACCATTCCTCCTTTTTTCCCTCTACAGTAAAACTGCCTCCTGTCAATGCCAGAATCTCATTGGATGTACGTTGTACAGGTCAGCATCATAGACGTATCTATACCTATGCATAACTGATGTCAAAATTCAGTGTGGTGTGTAGGCTTGTTCAGTAATCCGTCCATGTGAGAATCACTTCTACATGTCTGTGCGTCAGGAGCTTATGGCCTCACAAAACGTCCAAGACTCAAGAAGAGTACCTGTTGCCATGGTGTTATTGATAAACAATGAATAACAAACCAGAATGACGCTTTCTGTCTGTACGGAGAAAACCCCTTTGCAAAGCCAAATGATTTCATATCATGAGGTAATTATCAAGAAGCATTACCTGCATTTGGCTGCCATTCAGTTTACTGTTGCTGTGTCAGCTGAATGATTTATATGCCTTTTTCTGTTTTTAAGATAAAAAAGGTAATGGTTTGTTCCTAACCTGCTCAGCCCTATTTCTGTTGCTGTTCCTGTGTAAATGTGATTCATCTGGTCCTTTTTCAGGTTAATCCTTGGGTGTGTTACAATAATAGTCGTTTTACTGCTGTCTGAAGGCAAAACTGACTCCTCTGTGGGTAGAAGAAAAGAAAGAAAACATCTTCATCATAGAGACCTTTAACCAGAACTCTGCAGGTTCTGCTTAGTTCTGATGTTATATGGTTTTACTTAATTTGACTAGGTGGCATTTTACTCACTCAAACCTTTAAAACTGAGCTCTGGCAAATAAACGAAGCTTTCCAAAAACATTCAGACAAGCACTAAACATTTCCTGGCAAGAAAGAGCACATGCAGAGTGTCAAAGTCAGATGCAGGTGCTTTCAGGTGGATTTCATTCAAAAAACAAGGGCTAGAACTAGTTTATTTAATCTGATCCATAGTTGTTGTAGCAATGTTTATTGTTACTGTTCCTAAGATACAGAAGAGTGCTAGAATCTCAACCTTTACATTATAGTTGTGACATCACTGATGAAGATAAGATTGGGTTTGCAGTCATTTTCCAGTTAATACATGTCCATGTGGGCCCCATAAGGGTTACATTTGGGCTGCAATATGGGTCCCAAGTGGGTTTGTCTGCAGTTTCCATGGTGACCCTACCTGTGTTTGCCCATGAAGGCTTCAAGTGGGTTTCTGACTGGGTTTCAGGTGGGGCCCAACTGGGTGAGTTACACTGAAAACTGAATGTGGTAAAGGCAAATGAATGAATTACCCAGCCAGCATGTCCGTGTGGCCCCGTAAGGGTTAAATTTGGGCTGCAATATGGGTCCCATGTGGGTTTGTCCGCAGTTTCCATGGTGACCCTACCTGTGTTTGCCCATATGGGCTTCAAGTATTAAGTAACTTACTTGATAGAGATTTTAATTATGCAGCCCATACATCAATGGAGAGAGTAGACAGGAGTCCAGGATGTCTTGTATTGAAAAGGTTTATTTACTTGTACAAGGAGAAATTAATGAATGATCAGTACACGTTATGTTCTGATGCTCCCTTCAACTCTGAAGTTTCTCTCCTCCGGGGATAGACTTTAAACCACACAGATAGACTTTAAACCACACAGACTTTAAACAACACAGATAGACTATAAACCACACAGACTTTAAACAACACAGATAGACTTTAAACCACACAGACTTTAAACCACACAGATAAGGTTGAGCCATGCCCAAATACGGGCAGATCCGACACATCTGCAATATACAGAATGTAGTCTACTGGTCTATAGACAAAATATTGCTTAGACCTCACCCAGGACCATTGTCCTACATCCAACACTATATCAAACCTCTGACTCCAGTTACCTTTACCCCATTCAGGGAAAACAGTCAAAGACATATCTGACTTCGGCTGCTATTTCAACACTATCAGAATGCCTCCTGTTTATCCCTTCAAAAATATGCTTTTCTTCCTCTTCCTTCAGTTGCACCCCATTTGCACCCGCATTAAATTATCTGGATATGGGAAAATGCAAAACACATCGTGATTGGAATGCCATCCGATAAGCCAAACCACATCTGGAGGTGTTCGGGCTTGCATTGCAATTGGATCTCAGCCGGGTGTGAATGCAACCTGTGCAGCGGAACACATTCATGTAATGAAAAAAAACCACAACAAAAACCAAAAGTCCCAGTAAACTGAAAGCTCTGTAAAAGCTAAAAGAAGCGGGGGTAACAAAAAGTCTTCCCTTCTACAGTTGTAAAGTGTAGGACCTCCATTCGTAGCAGCAGTTTCTTTGATCTGCTGATGTTTGATGACTATCAGCTCCGCCCAACAAATTTGCATATTGAGATTATACAAACTCAATCTACGTCCTGTGACGGCCGCATATGCCTCTGACCTAATTTCTTATTGGTTGTAAGGGATCTGGGAAGTGGCTCATCAGGAGAGATGGTCAACACCTGAATTGATGTGAAAGCTAAATAGAGCTCTGAGCATTCACGCTCTCTCTCTCTCTCTTGTTTGAGTTGCTGGGTTTGTTTGCACTATGGTTATTTATATTTTTGTTTAATCTTCCATTTATACACATTCAGACACACAAAAACATTACAAACATTACTGATGAATTCACATACATACTTGATTTAGTTTAATAAAATAAATGTATGTTTACTAGTTTAAAAAGTCATGTGTGGCCTCCATCTTTTGTCCTACCTCTGTGCTTTAATCTAATCGTTTTTGTGGTTTTTGGGCTCATCATTTTGAGGTAAACAAGTATTGAGAAAATGTTTGTTATGGCAGTATTTTAACTGGTGTTCTCAGTCAGGCAGAGCAGCTGGCTCTACTAGAGGGTCTGTTGCATTGTGTCTTTGTAGTGAGGCGGGGAAATGGTGGTTAGAGCATACTTCAAACCTCACCCATGGTTACGACATTTGGGTAGTGACTGAAAGAATGACATCATGAATACAAGCGGCCAAAATAAGTTTCCTCCAGAGAGTGTCTGGTCTCAGCCCTAGAGACAGGGTCAAGAGTTAAGACATCTGATGGAGGCTTGGAGTAGAGCTCATTTGCATCTAACAGGGTTTTGGCTTCCGGTCAGGATGCCGACTGGACGCCTCCCTTCGGATAAGAGGCAGAAAAAAGAAGGATGGATTATTCACTACGGGGCACAGCTGAGAAAACAAGAACGCATTTTAATTTTAATACCAGGTTTAAATAGAAACATTGACTGATCAGATGTCATTACACATATAATGTATCCAGGTACAGATTACAGATGAATAACAGTTGTACATGAGGCCTAAATCTCGAATTTACACGTCTCTATAAATTGATTTTTGACATCATGATGCAACTGGAACCAATTATTGTCAGGTATGAAATTATTGGAAGTGAGATGGGAACACTTGAAACCTCCAGCTGGTGCACCCTGGGAATGGACTTTAAATGGAAGTAGGAGAAGTCTTGTGTGCAACAGTTCAACTTTTGAGATGAACAATAAGCTTCTTTATTTTTCAATAAGGGAGAAAAAGGAGATGTCATTTTAAGGTTTTTTTCCGAGATGAACTTTTTTGGCGTGAAAACCATATCAGACAACCATGAATAATTGCTTTAAATATGTCTTGAAGGGGTATCACAGATTGCCACCAAGTGTATCAGGTTCTACCAGGGAGGTTGTTTTTTTTTTTGTCTGAGTTATTTGAAGTTAAAAGTTCATGTGCAAATTTAGACTGGAAATAAATAAAATCCATTATTGCTCACAGCACAGTCATGATGAATATGAATCCAAATTGAACATACTAGATAAAAAAGACCCTGATGTCATCATGAAAAAAGTCTTGACATCTGTGAACACACTCCCCTTCTGTGTAATCACTGGATCATCACTTGGAGCCTTTTATATAAATGTTTTGAGAGCAGCTTGTGTAAATGTGACACAGTGAGATCAGCAGGAATTATAAGGATGGAAAACTTTCTTTTTCTTGGAACAGAAATTGACTAAATAAACAAATGGATGAGTGCTGCAGTGAGTGGTGTTTTATCAATGTTACTGTATTGTATGAGTACTGTTCCAGTTAATACATGTCCAAGTGGATTTGTCCGCAGTTTCCATGGTGACCCCACCTGTGTTTTCCCATGAGGGCTTCAAGTGGGTTCTGACTGGGTTTCAGGTGGGGCCCAACTGGGTGACTTACACTGAAAACTGAATGCAGTAAAGACAAAATAATGAATTACCAAGCCAGCATGTCCATGTGGGCCCCATAAGGGTTACATTTGGGCTGCTATATAGGTCCCAAGTGGGTTTGTCTACAGTTTACATTGTGAAGCCCAAGTGGGTAAGTTACACATGTGGGGCCCATGTTACTGGGCCCTGCAAACTTTACCCAGTTCAAACCCACTCAGTACCCATGTAGCCCACATTTAACCCATGTGCGGCCCACATGGACATGCAGGCAGGGAAGTAGTAGTGATTTATTTTGGTCCTTATCAACTATTTTCCAAACAGTGTACATATATATAAAATAAATAAATAAATAACAACAACAACAAAATAGATGCAGGACCTTTGAGAAAACCAGGCGGGGAGTTCCGGTCCTCTGAAATGAGGCCAACACGGAAGTAACTTAAAACTGCATTCTATCAAAAGGCCACCAGGGGGCGATCGTTTTGGTGTCAAAAGGACTTCCGTCTTTATACAAGTCAATGGAGAATTCACCAACTTCTCACTTGATTTCTAACCTCAGTAAACGTTTTCAAAATGTGTTTATGGTCTCAATCGCTAGTTTAAAGCCTTCTTCAATGCAGTATGATGTTCATTTGGGACATTTTGGCCTCCCTGATTTTATATGTGACGATAAAGCAGGGTATGCATTAGGGCGTGGCTACGTGGTGATTGACAGGTTGATTGGTTCACAGGTTCAGGAGGGCGCCTCATGCTCCTCCTGATGCCCATATAAGTAGAATCCCTGTTTTTATTTTTCCTAGCATGCACCTGAAATTTTCAAGATGGCGCTGCTCAGAACCGAAACTATTCGCTTCCAAGCAGCAGTCCACAAACCAATGGGTGACGTCACGGATGTTACGATACAGTCTATGGAGAAAACATTCGGGGTTGCAGCCCTAAATGCCACCCTCTAGCTCCGCCCCTGACTTACAGGTGATTTACTTTAGAGCGAAAAAAGAAAAAAATGATGATGATGTGAACACAAACTTCAGACCGAGACTTTAAATGTGTCTTTAATTGTGTCAGTGCCTGAAATTATACTTAACTGATTTTAGGAAGATGCAGAAGTGGAGGTCCAAAAGGGATACTGGAAATAAATTAATAAATAAGATTACATACAGCAAAATAAGGGTTAATAAATACATTAAAGAGTAATAATTATTTTGAGGATATTTTCAAACGTGAATGTATGATAATATTAATTTACTTATTTATTTACCTATAAAATGTTTTTCCATGTTCTTTTTTCTGTATTTTTTATGGCAACACAAATGTTTACTAATATATACTGTACATTGTATTTACTTGTTCATCTGCATATTTATAATCCCCCAATGTATTTATTTCCACATAAAAATAATAATAAAGAAAAAGGGATTATTACATTTTAATTTATGCAGGAAGAAAATTGGAAAATAAATAGATATTAATATAAATCTATGTATAAATAAGGGAATTAATGTACTAAATCAACCAATACAATGTCATGAACAATTCATTTATTACTGTTTAAATTATTTTGTATTTAATTAATTTTGCATTTATTGTGAATTGGGTTTGTTTTTTTCTCCTTTGTCTCTTTTTGGCCTCCATTCAAACAGACAGACATATATTGCCATAGTTCCTTTATTTATTAGAAATGTAGCTACCCAGAATTATATTAACATTTCCATTCATCAGTAACAATAATGCAATAATATAATAAAGCTGCTATAAGATCAAATGTATAATAATGATAATAATAAAAACCTTTGTAAACATGTGCATAGTGAGTATTTTAATTTTTTTTTTTATAATACATCTTCAGTTATCAGGCTCCTCTACTGTTGAACCATCTTCAATCAATCAATCAATCTTTATTTGTATAGCGCCAAATCACAACAAAGTTATCTCAAAGCACTTTAAACATAGAGCAGGTCTAGACCGAACTCTTCAGGTTTTAATTTTGAAGAGACCCAACATCCCCACATAAGCAAGCACTTAACGACAATGGCAAGAAAAAACTCCCTTTTAACAGGAAGAGACCTCAGGCAGAACCAGGATCAAAGTGGGCGGCCATCTGCCTTGACCGGTTGGAGTAAAGAGGAGATCTCTTCCAGATTCGGTCCGGTGGGCTCTCTGTTTAAGAGTAGGTTTAAAACTTAGAACAGCTCCCAGTTTATACTTAGACTGCCAGGAGACTCCTCTCCTCCCCCCTTCTTCCTATTAAAAAAAGGGGTTTTTCATCGTCGCTATCGCCAAGTGCTTCCTCATGTGGGAATGTTGTGTCTCCCAAAATAACAAAGGAATGATTTATATCTGCTTGTTTTCATTCAGTTAAAATTGGCTCATGGCGTGAAAACATCACTGCTTTGGTCCAACTCCTGCAGACAATTCCTATTTTCCTTTTTCTGAAGAAGCGTATACTCATAGCAATCTGATAACAGGAACCAGCTGACTTTTGTCTCTTTTACTTGTCTTCTGACACACTGAGGCATTTTAGATGCAAAAAAAATTATTAATCTATTGAGGGGGAACTCATTTGCCACATAACTCATGTAAGAGGTTCTTGCTAATGTAAAAAGATCCCAATTTCCTCGAGAAGAGTCTTGACTGAGACTTCTTGAGAACCACCTCAATGTTCTTTTTCCAATTTCATTTATAGTCCAGAAAGACAAGGTAGCTTTATTTATATAGCGCATTTCATACACAATGGAAACTCAATGTGTTTTACATAAAACAAACATTTAACAGTAAGAATTGGAAACAAAAAACATAAAAACATGCAATTTGAGCAATAGTTCAATCAATCATAAGCACAGGAGAAAAGAAGTGTTTTTAACTTAGATTTCTTTTTTAAGTTCACAGTTTGGGCTGATTTCAGTTCTCCTGGTAGTTTGTTCCAGTTGTGTAAAAGCTGCTTCACCATGTTTAGTCTGAACTCTGGGCTCCACTATCTGACCTGAGGCAGTAGATCTCAGAGCTCTACTGGGTTTATATTCTACTAACATGTCATTCATGTATTCTGGACCTAAACCATTCAGTGATTTGTGGACCAGTAGCAGAACTTTAACATCTATTCTATAGCTGACTGGGAGCCAGTGTAAAGACTTTAGAACTGGAGTAATGGGTTAAATGTGGGCTATGTGGGTACTGAGTGAGCATGGGTTTGAACTGGGCAAATTTTGCAAGTCCCACATGGTTTCAGTAACATGGGCCCCACATGTGAAGCCCACGTGGGCTGACTGTAAGAGCCCCATAAGGGACGTAAGTGGGCTAAGAAGGTATGGGCATAACAGGGCAAATTGTATGGGCCCTGTATTGTTTCAAAAACATGGGCCCCACATGTGTAACTCACCCAGTTGGGCCCCACCTGAAACCCAGTCAGAATCCACTTGAAGCCCATATGGGCAGACACAGGTGGGGTCGCCATGGAAACTGCAGACAAACCCACTTGGGACCTCGCCTGGCTAACACCAGACCGCGTCTCAATCTTATGTGACTTAGAGGTAGGGTCTGACGAGGAGCCGTTCATTTCCTCGTATTTGAGGCGGGATCAACGAATGTCGATCAAATGCTTCTGTACGCTACTGGACAAACTTACAGCCAATCATATCAACGATAGACGATGACGTAATCAGAGCCTGTAGGGCTAAGTTTTTGTTCTATTTTCAAAGTGAACTTGCCTTCCAGTTTATTTAGCACACAATCTACTGCTGCTTGGAACGGTTGCTGCAACTCCGTGGCCGCCATGCTGGATGTAAACAGAGTCGCTCTACGGTCGTCATCGCCTTGAGCCTGCCTCCCTGTCCTGTGATTGGTTCCCTATCTCAGGCTAAGATTTTGTCTTAGTGGCCATGCTAACTTTCTGAGTGAAGTAGAATCTCGCTGGAATGAGAGCATGGGTTTACCCAGGCTAGTTGGGACCCATATAGCAGCCCAAATGTAACCCTTATCGGTCCCAGATGGAAATGCTGTCTGGGTAATTCATTCTTTTATCTTTACCACAATCGGTTTTAAAAAGTTTGCATCACACCAGCTAATGCATGATTCAACCTCTCAGCAGACCAACAAGAGCGGTGTCTTTTGAAGTAGACCAGATGCCTGACTGTGCCTGTACTCAGCGGTATAAAGTATGAATAAAAAAGGAAATTAAAACTGTGGCCCCATGGAGCTCCTGAGGTGTAGTGTACCATCAATAGTAACATGCGGTAATGAGACTGCTTAGTGGTAACATGATCTAATCTCCTCAATCATCACCAATGCAGTCACATGAGTCTCGATGAAACAAAAAACAGCTCCTCCAGCAGACTCAACCACTGTTTTTATGTATGAAAGTATCGATGCAAGTGTTACTATGACGCCAGGAGAGAGCAGGGGAAAAAATGAACTGACAACTAAAAACTCAGATGTGCAACAGTTCTTTTGTTTCATGAAAGAGACGAAATATCATCCCAAAATGGTCAAATCCCCTCAAGACAAGACATACAGTATTAAAACAATCTGCTTTTACTAATCACATTTGATCCATTTTGACAGCTATAAAAACACCTTAAATGTCTTTTTAATCTGAAATGTTATGACTTTTCCTAAAGTGGCCCAAAAATTGACAAAAATCTATATATTTTAAATGTTATGAAGCTTAGTGAAAGTTCAGACAGGAAGACCACCTTTTTGTATTCTCATGTCATAGTTTTTAGTTTTTTTTAGTCATCCTGATCCTTCTTACAGCTCATACTGATCTCTGTCAAAGCTCATATTTTCCTTGCTGTTATTTCTGGAGCATCAATTGACACATCAGCTGTTCACATCACCTGGTCAAGTCTAACCAATAGCACGGTGACACCAGCCAGCCTATTATATTGCAGCTGTCTTTATAAATGTTCTCCTTCTCTGCTCCCCATCACCACCCAGTCTTCAGATTCCTCAAAGCAACATTTCAACTTCATCGGCCCGATCAGTTTCAGCCTTAAGATGACTTGTTGTGATTTGGCCCGATATTGATTGATCGGAGTCATCAGCCACCACCAGTGTCTGGACTCCATGGGGGGATCTATCATGCTGATGCTCAGGACTTATGTCCTTCGATTCAAAAATTCTCCCTGCAGAGTCCAAGCACCAAAGACTATGACAATACCTAATCATTAATATCATCTGCATAATAAACATTATTTTACTTCATCTCTGGTCTCTCCTGATTGAAATATTTTTGTATAGATGCTACAAATGTTTGTCCATTGAGGCTGTTCTGGGTTAAATTATCTCCGTATTTATTGACATGTCTTTTAGTGAAATGAATAGTTAATAGTTTTAATAAGATAGTAGTTATGAGGATTTCTTTTTAGGATGTAGCAGTGAAGACTGATGGCTCTAATGGTTATACAATAAACCCCACAGTTCCATAAAGTTCTGCTCATTTTACCTTTACATATAAAATAACATTTAACCACCAAAAAGAGACATAAGAATGACTAAAAGAGACTTAAATTGACTAAATAAACCCAAACACTACTAAAAAGAGACATACAAATTACTAAAAACAACCTACAGTTAGTTTGAGTGACAGCTGCCATCTCGTTACCGTAGCAACTTAGAGATGGAGAGACTAAAGAGACTCAAAACTACCAAAAAGAGACATTTCAAGCATTATTGCTGTGTTATTGTGTGATAGGAGCTGTTTTTCTCCTAAAATGAGTGGTGTAAAAGCTAAAAAAATACACAAATGAGGTGAAAGTAAACTATGCACATCTGTGTTTCACATCCTTCATGACCTACAGCTGCTATGATGGGACATATAAAGCTGCCAGACTTGCTTTGAAACTCCATTATTGGAGCTGACTCACTGTGAATGCAACCTTTAAGCATATTATAGCTGTTTTTGTGGTTTGTTTTTTCCTCTCATGATTAAAAAGCATTAGTCTACAAGTGTTATTTGAATCTGTTTGTTAAAGGTTGATTTGCTTACTGAGTTGTTTGTTACACCAGTGATTGATTGAAGTCGGCTGGTTTTATAACGTATGATTAAAGCCAGGCTCTTAATTTTATTTGCACTATATTCTTGTGTTCTGTTTACACTTTGATAGGCCTGTAATCAAATGTATTGTTATTTGGTGTAGCTGCTGATTTAGTGCCTTTTTTTTGGGTTGTTGTTCCATTCTCACGACTTTTTCATGTGACATTTGATGAGACTTGAAATACAGCAAAGTACAATCGTGTAAAATGCTTACGTAAATGGCTGATTATTAAAAATACTCAATGGATTTTCTACAGCACTGGATTTTATTCATCTATAAAGCCATTCTTGAGTATTTTGGTTGTATTTTGACCTTAATTTATTAAGAGGAAATCCAAAGTTGCACATATTGACACCTTGAAGCTACCCATCAATATTTAATATGACTGTATTGGAGATGAGTTCATGATTTATTCTCTTTATACTCTGAAATTGTGATTTTTTTTAGACATGCTATATATTTTTGTTGTATGTGTTTCGTGGTTTTTGTCGCATATCTTGGCCATGACGTGGTTTCCCAGGTTAAATACAATCTTTGCCCTTTTTTTTGCACTGTACTGCAGAACCTACCATGCTGCTGTTTTCATATGAACTGTTGACCTTTTTTAATACTGCTGCTATTTATTTTGATTTTATTTTGGTGTTTTTATGCTTGTCTTTGTCCTTTTATGGTTTCTGTGATTGTCTGATTGCCTGAGAAGTGCCAACAGAATTTCATTGTGCAATTGTACAATGACGATAAAGTCTTCTAAGTCTAAGTCTACGGTCCCGTCTATCCCTTAATGACTTATCTATGATCCTTCCCTAGCAAAGTCTATTTATTCATTCATTTATTTGTATCCCTCATAAGTTGAGTGTAAATACTATTAAATGAATCCTACTGTATTATGTGAGTCTATAATCTAGCCACTTGACACAGATGCTGATGGAACTACAATGAGAGCTTGTTCGATTCTGCCCACTTCCTCAATCCAGAATACCGACTGCTACCATCTGGCAAACGTTACACAATCCCCATATGCAAGTTCAACAGATTTAAATATTCATTTGTCCCTACCTCCATTAGAATACAAAATAAGACTATGTAAACAGCGTGAGGTATGCATTATTGTCTGCTATGATTGGTTGTAATCCCCTTGATGTTACCTTGTATGGAAGTTGTGGGAATGTGCAATATGTGTACTTGATATTTTTAAGTTATATGTATGTGGGAACGTGCATTGGGCAATTGGTAGCATTACATCAGTTATCAGCAATTCTGTCACGGTATTGCATAATGGTTGTGCAAATGTGCAACTTTACTTTACTTTACTTTTACTTTCTTTGTTCTTTTTAACTATGGCGGCAGCTGTCTCAGTACTCAGAGTCCAAGACAAATTTCCCTTCAGGGACAATAAAGTATATTTTGATTTGATTTGATTTTGGTTTGATTTGACAATGTTACTTTAAGCTACTGAAAAATAGCACAGACCTCAGTGAATTTTAGCTGCCCTAACCCTTCTGGTTGGTGGAGAAAAGAATAGACTGATTAACAAAGCAGCAACTAAAATAGGCTGAGGCCCAAACCACACAGGTGCAAGTAGTTTCCCTGATGGCCTGTCTAATCCCATCCGCTGGCTCCAGGAACACAGCCAAAAGGGAAAGAGCAACGTCATACAGACTTACTATAATTAATAATAATAATAATAACTTAGCACCCCTGCCCTAACCCCTCTGGCTGGTTGGTGGAGGCCTGGAAAGAAGAGAAAATAGACTGCTGATTAACAACGCAGCAACTTAAATAGGCTGAGGCCCAAACCGCACAGGTGCAGGTAGTTTCCTGATGTCCTGTCTTTTATGTTCCTTCTGTGTTTAAACTTGCCATCATCTCCGCAGACACAGAGTTTCACCCACAGGCTACCCACAAACAGCGGCAGAGTGAGGCCTTGAAATCCATCGGGAATGTTTTTCCCCGGCCCCCGGTGTTATGTCCCAACTGGTTTCCAATTTAACTGGTTTCCTTACCGAACAGCTCGAGCCTCCAGCTGTGTTGCGCTTCCATCAGCAGATTAGTCACGAATTCACAAATATACAGCCAAGATAGTACTGGATATTTTTATTTTTCACATTCATTGGATGAACCCTTTCCTCCCACATTTTAAGAATAAACAAAGAAGATATGCAACCATGGAAGTTGTAGAATACTGAAATAGGAGTTGATTTAAGTTGCAAAATTAGAAGTGATAAGAAAGAACCGGACCACAAGAAATCAAAGTCAAAGTCGGCTTTATTGGCAATTTCTTCACATGTTAAGACATACAAAGGAATCGAGAAGACGTTTCTCACTATCCCACGGTGGAACAGATAAAGTGCACACGCATAACAGATAAGACAGATATTTCCTAACACTAAACAGTAAACATTGAAGTGCACAACAGATAAGACATTTACTAATAAAAAAATGAAAAAAATAGAATAGATAGACAATGCACAGCAAGAAAGTGTTATAAATACATCATGGATTACACTGAACTGACATATAAGTTGTGTAGTTTTCTCAGTATCTTGCAGCATCGGTGTCACCCGCGTATATTGCATGACTGAATATTAACCGGCTCATGACAGTAGAGGGAGGGTTGCACACCCGCCTGCTCCGCCCCTGGGAATTGTCCCGTCTCTCCCAACGAAAATAATAAACTGATTAACAACGCAGCAACTTAAATAGGCTGAGGCCCAAACCACACAGGTGCAGGTAGTTTCCTGATGTCCTGTCTTTTATGTTCCTTCTGTGTTTAAACTTGCCATCATCTCTGCAGACACGGAGTTTCACCCACAAACAGCGGCGGAGTGAGGCCTTGAAATCCACTGAGAATGTTTTTCCCCGGCCCCCGGTGTTATGTCCCAACTGGTTTCCAATTTAACTGGTTTCCTTACCGAACAGCTCGAGCCTCCAGCTGTGTTGTGCTTCCTTCAGCAGATTAGTCACGAATTCACAAATATACAGCCAAGATATTACACTGGATATTTTTAAGTCGCAGTTACAGTATATAGTGCTCACTTACTTGAAAATCGCATTCATTGGATGAGCCCTTTACTCCCTTTCCCAGCAGGCCGTGCATCATTCCACATTTTAAGAAAAAACAAAGTTGTAGAATACTGAAATAGGAGTTGATTTAAGTTGCAAAATTGGAAGTGATAAGAAAGAACCGGACCTTCACATGTTAAGACATACAAAGGAATCGAGAAGACGTTTCTCACTATCCCACAGTGGAGCAGATAAAGTGCACAGGCACAACAGATAAGACAGATATTTCCTAACAGTAAAGAGTAAACATTGAAGTGCACAACAGATAAGACATTTACTAATTCACGAGCAAGGACCACACCACCAATGAGATACGTTTGACAAATTTATTAACAAGATTTGAATGAATCGTTTGTGCTCTTGATGCAGTGTGGGGAGGCCGTATGAAGGATCCGCTGCTTGGAACCTATGAGAAAGGAGAGAAGAACAGAAAGAGAGGGCGGGGGGTGGGGGAACTCGAATACGAGAGTGAAAGAGGGGGAAGAGGGGTTAGGCTGGTTTATATAGGAGCCGGAAGGGGTGTAATTGGGGTGTGTTCCCGCTCCTGAAACTGCGCTTCACAAGCTTCGATAAAAAAAATAAAAAATAGAATAGATAGACAGTAAGATAAAATAAGATTTAGGAATGCACAGCAAGAAAGTGTTATAAATACATCATGGATTACACTGAACTGACATATAAGTCGTGTAGTTTTCTCAGTATCTTGCAGCATCGGTGTCACCCGCGTATATTGCATGACTGAATATTAACCGGCTCATGACAGTAGAGGGAGGGCTGCACACCCGCCTGCTCCGCCCGGCCTACCGGGAATTGTCCCGTCTCTCCCGAAGCCCACAAAGCTGTGTTTACATATATATACAAACGTATAAGGAAGCGATTCAGCCTGTGACGAGACACTGTGTACATATAAACATTTAAATCTGTCTCCTGCAGGGATTAAAAAGTCACATCAGGACATTGAAAGCTGTAATTATGAAACAAAACCAATCATCAAACGCTGTATTCAGTTATTTGACTCTCTGCTTATTATTCTGCAGAGACAGGAAACAGGTTTACGATTGTTAGTTGATTACAGGAACATTACGTCTGCTTCAAATTTCATCTGAATTATGAATAACAGAAGTACAGGAAAGTGATTCTCAGTAAGCGGGGGGGACGGAGTGGATTTGTGGATTTGTAATGCCTATCTGAGGTCATGCAGTAAAAAAGAAAAACCTTAGCCGTGAAAGCTGTTAAAAGCAATGACTAAGACAAAATATATTACTGATTACACACAACTAACTAGTCGCTTCCAAGTACGTAGAGTCACGGATTGGCTGTTTTAGTTACAAATCATCAGAACTGGGCAAGTGATGATTGATTCAGTGGCCCCTTGAGGTACTAATTAAAAGTGGAGTGGCCCCTTAGAAACTCACAGACCAATGAGCATAGCCAATCTTCTCACGTGACGCTAATCAGCCAATCAAGTTCGTGCATTCGGACACGCAGAGAGACTCGATTGTCAGCGAGATACACGAGAGGAGAAAAGAGGAGAGACAGATGGCAGATAAGAGATAAAACTAAGCACTTCAGTTAAGAAGCACGATCAAAAGCTTTCTGTTATGCACTTTATTTTAAAATGCCATCTTTATTTGATATAAGAAAAGAACATTTATTCATTCATTCATTCATTTACTTGTATCTCACATAAGTTGAGTGTAAATACTAATAAATGAATTCTACTGTGTTTATTTGACAGTGTATAATCTAGCTACTAGACACAGATGCTGATGAAACTACAATGCTACTGAAAAATAACACAGACCTCAGTGAATTTTAACTGCGTACCCCTGCCCTGTCTTAACCCCTCTGGTTGGTGGAGGCCTGGAAAGAAGAGAAAAGAACAACAGCAGCTTAAATAGGCTGAGGCCCAAACCACACAGGTGCAGGTAGTTTCCCTGATGGCCTTTCTAATCCCATCCGCTGGCTCCAGGAACCCAGCCTAAAGGGAAAGAGCTACGTCATACAGACATAATAATAATACAACTTTATGTATATGGTATATGGCAAACGAGTACAGCCAGTTAAAATAAACAGCATGAGTTAGAAAGAAAATAAACAAGAAAAACATTTAAAACAAATAAGAAGAGGAAACTAAATAAACTAAATAAAAAACAGCTCTAAAATACAAGATAAAAGACAGATGAACTACAACATTGATGTTTTAAGCTCTTTAACCCTCCTGTTGTCCTCGAGTCAAGGAAGGAAGGGAGGAAGAAGGAAGGAAGGGAGGAAAAAAGGATGGAAGGGAGGGAGGAAGGAAAGAAGGATGGAAGGGAGGGAGGGAGGAAGGAAGGATGGAAGGGAGGAAAAAAGGATGGAAGGGAGGGAGGAAGGAAAGAAGGATGGAAGGGAGGGAGGAAGGAAGGATGGAACAAAGGGAGGAAGAAGGAAGGAAGGAAGGGAGGGAGGAAGAAGGAAGGATGGAAGGAAGGATGGAAGGAAAGGAGGGATGGAGGAAGGAAGGAAAGGCGGAAAGGAAAGAAGGAAGGGAGGAAGGAAAGGAAGGAAGGACGGAGGAAGGAAGAATGGAGGAAGGTAGGGGGGAGGAAAGAAAGAGAGAAGGAGGGAGGGAGAAAAGAAGGAAGGGAGGAAGGAAAGGAAGGAAGGGAGGAAGGAGGAAGGGAGGACAGAAGGAAGGAAGAAAGGGAGATGGAGGAAGGAAAGAAGGAAGGGAGGCAATAGAGAGGAAGGAAAGAAAGAGAGAAGGAGGGAGGGAGGAAGGACAGACAGAAGGAAGGGAGGAAAGAAGGAACAGTCCAAACAGAAGGGGTCAATTTGACCCGGGAGGACGACACAAAGGATTAAAAAGAAAAAACAAAGTCCACAGAGGTTGCCTGTTAGATGTACAGGTTTGGTTCTACTCCTTATTTAGTCAAAACAAACATGTGCAGGAATGTGACAGCAGCAGTAAGACTCCTACCATATGAGAACATGTTGTGCTCCTTTATAACAGCAAGTCTGCGAGTCAGTCAGTGAGGAGAGATTAACCTGATTAAATGTAATCTGTCTGAAATTTGGCTTGCATCAAAATTAGACTCTGCAAGCTGTTACAAAAGAGGAAAACTATTCTATTTAACTGTTTTCCTTTTGCAGAGTTATCAAAAGTTCCTATCTGTACTTCTACTTAACCCTGTATCGCCAAGTGTATCATATTGGATGCATGAGTTTTAGAGACCTTTAAATCATCAGTGTGATCATATTTCATTCCTGAAAACCTGATGTATAAACAATCAGGTACATGTAGTACAAAGATAAACCAATGCAATGTTGAATTACTAAATATTTAGTAGCTTATTTTATGGTAAATTCCTGTTGAAAATGTGAGTATCAGATTAGACACAGCAGGTATAGAAGTCATTTATCTGTAAATCTGTCCATTTTCATTTTATTACATTTCATGCATTATATATTATTATCATGCATAAAACAGTTTAAAAGGTGTTATGAGCTTTATGCAGGACCTTACAAAAGTTGTATTCAATATGCTCATAGATGCAAAGTGTTATTTAATTAATCTTTTTTAATTACTTGTCAGGAGGTCCAATCAACTCTAGTTTCATTGAATTTTAATTTTCTGGCAATTATTTGATGGTTCAGGTATTATAGGGTTAAGTAGGAAGAATGTGAGTGCTTCTGCTTAAACTAAATACCCTTGAGTGAGATTCACAATGACTTAAATGAATTTGCCTTTGCAGAGACGTTTGCCAGCATGAGCTCTGCTGACCTCAACACACCTGATTCTAATCACTTTATCAGACTTCAGGACCTTAAAAATACCACTGTGTTTGCAGCAGTCATGAAGAAGAAATTATAGCTTTTGATAGCTGCACAAAAAAAGTAAAAGCTGTTGGCCTTCCATTGACACTACGTGACATGTTACCTTCTCTTTTCAGGGTGGTCTTGCTCTCACTTTTCACCTTCTCTCTTAGCATGCAGCTTCAGAGGCTCCAGTCGTGTTAAACCTTACTTTGAGTTGGCTGTCTGAGGATTTCCCGAAAAAAGCCACAAAGACAGTTATCGACCCATTTAAACTAAACATGTGTCATCTGAGAGCCTGAAACCCATTGCTCAACCTATTGCTGGAGGTTACGTTGGTTCATATGGTAGACCGCTATACCGTCACAGTCCAGCGGGAAGAGTTTTTCCATTATGGTTCTGGTCAAAAACCACATTAACAAACTAACCCAAGTACAAACGGTGGCCCCCAGATGAGACCTCAAATGTGGTATTTTGCCAACCCAGTGACCGGAGAGAGGATTGAGCCTCCAGTTGTTTGTCCGAATTATAGGAAGTCAACGGAGCAGCTGAGTCAGCAGATTTCGAGTTACCCGACAGCGACCCACCACTCCCCGAACTATCTGGCTGTGCAGCTCTTGTATATGTCAGTTTCCCAGCAGCCCTCTAACTGCACCCGCCTCGGCCCAACTTCAACTTCCCAACTGTGGTGTGGCCCAAACCAAAGCTGGCATGTGGGATTTTCCAGTGTGTTGGCCTCGTTGGTGGCAGCAGGTGCCTCTGTACAGAAGAACTTGTCAACCTCGGCAGCGGTCTTAACCCTCCTGTTGTTCTTAGGTCAAGGAAGGAAGGGAGGAAGTGAGGAAGAAGGAAGGAAAGGAGGAAGGAAGGTAGGAAGAAGGAAGGAAGGGAGGAGGAAGAAAGGGGAGGAGGAAGGAAGGGAGGGAGGAAAGAAGAGAGGGAGGAAGGAAAGGAAGGAAAGGAAAGGAAGGAAAGGAAGGAAGATGGACAGAGGAAAGAAGGAAGGACGGAGGAAGGAGGAAGGTAGGGGGGAGGAAAGAAAGAGAGAAGGAGGGAGGGAGGAAGGAAGGAAGGAAGGAAGGAAGGAAGGAAAGAAAGAAGGAAGGGAGGAAAGAGAGAGGAAGGAAAGAAAGAGAGAAGGAAGGAAGGAAGGAAAGAAAGAAAGAAAGAAGGGAGGAAAGAGAGAGGAAGGAAAGAAGGAGAGAAGGAGGGAGGGAGGAAGGACAGACAGAAGGGAGGAAAGAAGGAACAGTCAAAACAGACGTGGTCAATTAGACCTGGGAGGACGACAGGAAGGTTAAAGCAGCTGGTCATGTAAAAAATATTCAAAAAAACCTGTTAATAACTAAATCTCTCACAGATATGAGAATACGTAAGTCAAAATGTTTTCACCAGATCTGTTCTGAGGAAAACGGAAATGACTTTAGTGAGGTTCCCGGGTAATCCCATAAACTGTTTTAAGTGTTTTCATTTAGTTTATTTATTTATTTATTTTTTAAATCTACAAACCTTTGCCAGAGTACAGATCTGCCCCCAGGCTAAGGGAAATGACCTAGATAATGTTCAGCTCCAGGTGCCTTTGTACAAAAGAACTCGTCAACATCGGCAGCGGTCTTAACCCTCCTGTTGTCCTTAGGTCAAGGAAGGAAGGGAGGAAGAAGGAAGGAAGTGAGGAAGAAGGAAGGAAAGGAGGGAGGAAGGGAGGAAGGAAGGAAGGAAAGGAGGAAGGAAGGGAGGAAGAAGGAAGAAAGGAAAGGAGGGAGGGAGGGAGGGAGGAAAGGAAGGAAGGACCGAGGAAAGTAGGAAGGGAGGAAAGGAAGGAAGGACGGAGGAAAGAAGGAAGGAAAAACGGAGGAAAGAAAGGAAGGAAGGAGGGAGGGAGGGAGGGAGGGAGGGAGGGAGGGACGGAGGGAGGGACGGAGGGGGGGAGAAAGGATAAGAGGAAGGAAGGAAAGAAGGACAGAGGAAAGAAGGAAGGGAGTAAGGTAGGGGGGAGGAAAGAAAGAGAGAAGGAAGGAGGGAGGAAAGAAGGAAGGAAGGAAAGAAGGAAAGAAGGAAGGGAGGAAAGAAAGAGGAAGGAAAGAAAGAGAGAAGGAGGGAGGGAGGAAGGACAGACAGAAGGAAGGAAGGGAGGACAGAAGGAACAGACAACTGTTTTAAACGTTTTCATTTAGTTTAGTTTTTTTTTTTTTTAAATCTACAAACCTTTGCCAGAGTACAGATCTGCCCCAAGGCTAAAAGGAAATGATAATGTTCAACTCCAGGGAAGATGGGCATTTCTAAAAAGGGGCTGGAGTTGAGTTCACTGGAAAAACAGATGAATAGAGACGAAGCTGGAGTCGGACACACCAGGGGATTTTTACTAAAGCAAACACACAGATTAATGCTTCTAACAGTTTGGTTGATGCTGCTGATTTATTATGTTAATGCCATAGACTGTATATAAAATGGATGTAACATCCGTGACGTCACCCATTGGTTTGTGGACTGCTGCTCGGAGGCCAATAGTATCGGATCTGAGCAGCGCCATCTTGAAAATTTCCGGTGCATGCTGGGAAAAATAAAAACAGGGATTCTACTTATATGGGCATCAGGAGGAGCATGAGGCGCCCTCCTGAACCTGTGAACCAATCAACCTGTCAATCACGACGTAGCCACGCCCTAATGCATACCCTGCTTTATCGTCACATATAAAATCAGGGAGGCCAAAATGTCCCAAATGAACATCATACTGCATTGAAGAAGGCTTTAAACTAGCGATTGAGACCATAAACACAACATGGGAACTGTTATGGTTTAGTGTGTAGTATTTTATTTATAGTGACTGGTACAACACGAGGAAACCTTTTTACCGAGTTTGTTGACCCAGATGTGTTGATCTCCACCTCTAAAATGTTTGCTGCTACCAATTTAAATGGAGGTAAATGGAGTTTCATTTGTGCTCCCCAAAGCACTGGAAAATGTCTTAAATATTAAGCAGCAATGTTTCATGAATTAAGGGGTCACTTTTATAATTATTGATTATATTGATATACAGGCAAATAGGTGTAAAAAATATAAGACTGTGGCTTTTAAAACCTGCCATGGTGATGTCATAATTATTCTCACTTTGCAGGATGTAATTTACAGTTTATGTCTCACAGCAAAAAAGAAAAAAAACAATCAAATCCTTTTTTCTTTTTACTCAGCTCAGGTATTCTATAAGAGAAACTTTTCATTTATCTATTAAGTTAAACTATTAATAATGTTAATTGAAATGGTCAGTCTAACCTTAGCTTTACAAGAAACAAACCCTTAAATAACAAAAATCAATAGATCATGGCAACAGGAATATAATAGTATTAAATCATATAAAAAATGCAATTTAAAATTAAGAAATAAATAAATACACAATGTCAATCTGTGATTATAGATACCATTGGTGATAACACAGTGACAAGTTTAACAATATGAATCTTTGTTATTGTTTTTATCCCTAAAATATAAAAGTTTTATTCTTAAAATTGTTTTTTCATTGTTTTCTTTGAATAGCAGCGGTGGGGCGGGTCTTCACTCGCAGCAGCTCAGGGATTGGTCGATTGCTGCCTTGGTAAAAGTCCAATCCCGTGATCCACTCAACATCTCTGACTCGTGATTGGTGGAACCACATGCGATCTTCTACCCAGAGAGATTCAGCTTCTGTACTCTGTTGATGCAAAATAAAGTGAAAAAGAGAAGTTATTTAAAGTCCGTGTAAAGTGAGAATAAATATGTGTTCTGAGTTTGACATACCACAGAAAAGTGTGTTGTTAACCACCCTGCCAAATATGAATGATTAAAAAAATCACCAAATATATGAAATTAGGCTTCAAAGTTGTGTAAAAGTCTGCCTATTTCTCTGCTCCCAAACGCTGTGGGAGTGCCCGCCGAGTCCGCTGAAGCCCCGCCCCCTACCAATGTCAATTGGTAGGGGGCGGGGGCCTACCTGTCAATCAAACTCACCACCTCTACCAGAAACATGGACGCTACGTCTTTCTGCTGCTAACTCGGTGGCTAGCTCAGCGGCTAACTCGGCGGCTAGCTCGGCGGCTAACTCAGCGGCTAACTCGGTGGCTAGCTCAGCGGCTAACTCGGCGGCTAGCTCGGCGGCTAACTCGGCGGCTAGCTCGGTGGCTAACTCAGCTAACTGGCTAACTGTAGACTGTAGTAGTAGTGTGCGCTGAATATATTTATACCTTTACAGCAGCAGGGGCGGGTTTATGCTCCGGTGTGTAACCGTGCTATTGGTTAACACCGCCACGTTACGTAACATCCAGACACAGAAATCTTGAAACACAGTTTGTGAAGCCTATAGCTCCACAACTTCAACCATCTAAATGGTTGAAATGCTTTTTACACCCTTTTTAGAAATACATTTATGACCTATTTAATGTGTTTAGAAGAAAATGTCTGAATTCACTTTACACAGTCTTTAAAATGTACAATGAACAAAAGCAGGCAAGTGAGTTCATTTATATAGAACAATTAATTCACGCAAAGTAGAGTGTTAAAAAAAAGTGCCCAGCCATCATGTCCATGTGGGCCCCATAAGGGTTCAATTTGGGCTGCAAATATGGGTCCCAAGTAGGTTTGTCTGCAGTTTCCAAATTATATATATTCTGTCTGAAATTTGGCTTGCATCACAATTAGAATCTGTCCAGTGATGTTTTTTCTTTGCAGGCTGTTACAAAAAAGGAAAAACTATCCTATTTAACTTTTTTCCTTTTGCAGAGTTATCAAAAGTTCATTTTTACTCTCTACTTTTGTACATTTCAGAGCCTGTACTTTCTAACTTTTACTTGAGTAAAGAAGTTGAATCAGTACTTCTACTTTTACCAGAGTCTTTTTTTTTTTACACAACTATCTGTACTTCTACTTAAGTAGTAAGAATGTGAGTGCTTTTGCCACATCTGCCTACAAATACCCTTGAGTGAGATTCACAATGACTTAAATTAATTTGCTTGCAGGTGACCCTACCTGTGTTTGCCCATGTGGGCTTCAAGTGGGTTCTGACTGGGTTTCAGGTGGAGCCCAACTGGGTGAGACCCACGTAGACCCCATATGTTTACCCCTATGGGGTCTACGTGGGATCAGAATGTACCTTAAATGGAGCTCATTTAGCCAGCCCACATGGATTCACATGTGGGGCCCATGTTACTGAAACAATATAGGGCCCATACAATTTGCCTTGTTTATGCCCATACCTTCTTAGCCCACTTACATCCCTTATTGGGCTCTTACAGTAGATCATGTTACCACTAAGCAGTCTCATCACCGCATGTTACTATTGATAGTACAACACATTACAGGAGCTCCATGGGGCCACAGTTTTAATTTCCTTTTTTATTTATACTTTATACCGCTGAGTACAGGCACAGTCAGGCATCTGGTCTACTTCACTAGACACCGCTCTTGTTGGTCTGCTGAGAGGTTGAATCATTCATTAGCTGGTGTGATGCAAACTTTTTAAAACCGATTGTGGTAAAGATAAAAGAATGAATTACCCAGCCAGCATTTCCATCTGGGACCGATAAGGGTTACATTTGGGCTGCTATATGGGTCCCAACTAGCCTGGGTAAACCCATGCTCTCATTCCAGCAGGATTCTACTTCACTCAGAAAGTTAGCATGGCCACCAAGACAAAATCTTAGCCTGAGATAGGGAACCAATCACAGGACAGGGAGGCAGGCTCAAGGCGATGAGGACCGTAGAGCGACTCTGTTTACATCCAGCATGGCGGCCACGGAGCTGCAGCAACCGTTCCAAGCAGCAGTAGATTGTGTGCTAAATAAACTAGAAGGCAAGTTCACTTTGAAAATAGAAAAAAAACTTGCACTACATGATTTTTCCTTCATAAACAGGAAGTGTTCGCGCTGCTCCCTACAGGCACTGATTACGTCATCGTCTATCGTTGATATGATTGGCTGTAAGTTTGTCCAGTAGCGTACAGAAGCATTTGATCGACATTCGTTGATCCCGCCTCAAATACGAGGAAATGAACGACTCCTCGTCAGACCCTACCTCAATCTCACATGAGATTGAGACGCGGTCTGGTGTTAGCCAGGCTAGGTCCCATCTGGGTTTGTCTGCAGTTTCCATGGCGACCCCACCTGTGTTTGCCCACATGGGCTTCAAGTGGGTTCTGACTGGGTTTCAGGTGGGGCCCAACTGCGTGAGTTACACATGTGGGGCCCAACTGCGTGAGTTACACATGTGGGGCCCATGTTTCTGAAACAATACAGGGTCCATACAATTTGCCCTGTTTATGCCCATACCCACTTAGCCCACTTAGGTCCCTTATGGGGCTCATACGGTCAGCCCATGGGCCCCACATGTGAAGCCCACGTTACTGAAACCATGTGGGACCTGCAAAATGTGCCCAGTTCAAGCCCATGCCCACTCAGTACCCACGTAGCCCACATTTAACCCATGTGGGACCCACATGGACATGCTGGCTACGGTCAGGATAACAGATAGTAATGGTTTTTCCCACATTTAGGGCATCTGTTCTTCTTTTGCTGTAATACTTGTTTTGTAGTAGACTGAGACTTGGTTAGCTATAATGTCATTTCGCCAATAGATTTTTCTTTCTTTCCAACAGTTAAGTCCAATAAACGCAAGGTCTGTTTTTTGTGACTTTCTTTGTTAAAAAAAGCCCAACTGGCTCTTGGTGATCATTGGATTATCGTAATTTCTTGTATTTTGGTGTTGACCAGTCATCTCTTCGTTGTCTGCGGTTGTTCTCTGTAACATTTGAATAGCTTTCTCATCCAGTGATTTGTATTGTGGTATGATATAAAAATGTCGTCACTGCCAGGTTTGGTCCAAAATTCCAGTCATATGTTGCATTATGTGCTCAGATGAGGGTTTGACATGCAGCAAAGGGCCTCTGGGTCGGCTGCGTATATGGCATGCACTCTAACCACTTGACCACATGCACGCCACTACTGTCCTTTTTAACAGACCACACATAAGTGAAGCTCCAGAAATCCCCTCTCTGGTTAATGTCTGATTGTGATATTTTGTGGTAAGAGTTAGTTTCTATCCAGCTTGTAATCCCCCATGGATTGAAGGTAGCGTTTTCACTCATTTGTTTCATTTTTCTGTTCTTTTTTTAAATTAACTTCGAAGTAGTTTCACTCCCTCCCTGTAAAAAAAGACACTGCTGCTTTGTTCAGAACCAACCAGCAATAACCAGCAGTTCCATACAAAGTTTCCAGTTTCACTCTGATCTTGTTTGGCACAGTGTGACTTGTACGTGCAGCTGATTCAATAAAGTGTCACTTTCCAGACAACTGGGTCTTACTTTGCAGCTCTCAGAGTTCTCGGCTTTATGAGGCAACAGGAACGTCACAGTCTGCAGCTCATTGTCACACGCGCTGACGGGCAGGGCTGAGTCTCTGCAGCTGGTCAGAACAGCAAAATAGTGCGTAGGGACGGGGATGTTGGTACCAGACACGAACCTGGAATCACACACAAAAAACACCAACATTAAAAACAACATCCTTCCAAAAATACGTGGCCTGAAATCGACAAAATCGGCATTCATCCGCTGCTGTAACTCCATTGTTCTGGTTCCAGGTTTTCAGGTCAGTTTTTTCCCCAAATATGATGAATGTGGCTTTGTGTATGGGAATTATAATGTTGAAACGAAACAGGAAAGGGCTAAATGTGAACTGTTTTACACTATTCTTGAAAGTATAATTGTATGCTATTTTGATATCTTTGTTGGAGATGAAGGACACAAACATAAAACTAAATATGAACCAGAAATACACATAAGTATTTGGACAGGGTTATCCACAGTGCCTTGATTTTTTCTATATTTGTGCCCATTTTCAGCTCAGTAGCACTTACTTTGACATTTAACAGCTGTAAAAACACCCCAAATGTCTTTTACTATGGAATTCGGTGACTTTTCCTAAAGTGGCCCCAAAATGCACGAAATGAAAATATTTTAAAATATTATACTTTTGTATAGGTGCTACAATTTTTGTCCATTGAAGCCTTTAAATAGCTGAAACACAACAGCACAATCACTACTGATACATTAAATAAAAGAAGTGTTAGTTATGAGATCTTCTGGGAATTATGTGAATGACTTTGTATTGTATTACAGAGAGAAGTTAAGACTGCCCTTCCTTCCTTCCTTCCTTCCTTCCTGTTCATAACCGATCAAAACAGTTTTTTCTTATGCTTCAGCTCCATGCTGTACTTGTTTGCTCTTGTTTTGCTTCAAATATAAAAGCACATGCTTCACAATGAATTTATAACGATGCTCTCAGGCTGCCGTTATTATGTACCGACACGCAAAACATATCATTATGCACATTCTTTTATTCCTTCGGCCAAAAGGATGTTACATGCTAAAAATGCATAACAAGCACAAGCCAGTGATCTTGGTTCTTTGCATCTGGCTTTTAACTGTGTGTCAGTGGTTGGTGCTGATGATGTTGTGAGGATGATGATGCTGTTAAGATGCTGACAACAGCTGCTGTATCTATTGTTGTTGTCTTTTACTATATCCTATTGTATTTATTATGAATGGGCTGGCTGTAGAAATACTAATAAAGTATTCTGATTCTGATTCTGATTCTCAACGAGTGAGTGGAAAAAAGTTAAATTATTTAACCATTTCTCTACATATCTCGCCTGTAGGACGCCTCCTGGGCCTCATACCTTACATTGGGAACCTCTTTTTTTAACCCTTACATACTGTATGGGCTGAAGCCGTCTCCTCTCTTTCCGGGAAGATGCATACCTCTCCTTGTTTTACATTGAACTCATTTGCATTTTAGGGTGCTGCTGTCATTTCACAGGAATCCCTGTCAGACTGACGGTGACCAAGATTAACTGCTGCCTCATTGTAGGAAATCGGTATGTGTGAATGATTTAAAACTTTCCAGGGTGTGAGCAGTTCTGATGTCATACAGTAGATTGTTCCACAGGTTTGGAGCAGCCACCACCAAGGCTCTGTTACCTCTGGGTTTGAGCCTTGACCTCAGTGCTCTGACTGGAGCGTGATGGTGCAAAAACTCAGAAAGACAAGGTGATGCCGGTCCGTTTAACCCTTACTGTTACTGTTCGGGCAAATTTGACCCATTTTGACATTTGACAGCTGTAAAAAACACACCAGATGTTCTTCAACCCTGAAATTTGATCTAGTTTTCCTAAAGTGGCCGAAATGTAGAAAAATTCAAATATATTAAAATGTTATACTTTTGTATAGATGCTACAAATGTTTGTCCATTGAGGCTGTTCTGGGTCAGATTATCTCCGTATTTATTGACATGTGTTTTAGTGAAATGAATAGTTAATAGTTTTAATAAGATAGTAGTTATGAGGATTTCTTTTTATGATGTAGCAGTGAAGACTGATGGCTCTAATGGTTCTACAATAAACCCCACAGCTCCATAAAGTTCTGCTCATTTTACCTTTACATATAAAATAACATTTCCATCATTAATGCTATGTTATATTTTCATGTCTGAGGTAAAATAGGACATGATATTGTGTGATAGGAGATGTTTAGTGGTGTAAAAGCTAAAAAATACACTCTCTCTGCTCTCTGAAACATGAATCAAGGTTTAATCACATTTATTGATCAGTCAGATCGACTATTGATGCTTTCTAAACACATCTGTGCTTCAACATTTGGTAAAGAAACTTTTTTATGAGGAGATTCTTATATACTATATCAGCAACATGGGGACAAAGATGTTTTTATCCAGACAAAAACAAGTGAAACCCGGCAAAAGAGCCCAGTTCTGCTTGAGTGTTTTTTTTCCATTAAAGGGAAGCAATTCTTGTGTGGAGGTCAGTCATGTGGAGAATGACAGGTCTCCATAGACGAAAAGGGGTTTACTGTAAAACCCTGTGGAGATTATGAGAAAGCAGTTCCCATAAATGCCAGGGGTCCTATTCCAAAGAAAAAGTACCACAATTCTCACAATTAAATAAGTCTGTTAATGGATACCTTGTCAGGCATCTAAGCAAACCACAAGGGTTAGTAATGGTCAGTGTTTTCTCCTTACTTGTGATTTAGCTTTGTCTCCATGTGGTTCTATGCTTTATGTGGTAACATCTTTAAACTGAGCATTTCTTGAGCAATTATTTTTCCTACAGAGAGTTCAGTGTTTCTGCTTTGGAGCATGTTCATTATGTTCATTATGTCTCCAGTGTTGGTCTCAATTTTTTTATTCCTTCTCTTTATGTTGTCACTTTTTTCTGTCTTATTATCATCAAGCACTTTGAATCGCGTTAACCTGCACAAAAGGAAATTAGCTCCATACTGTATACTCTCAAATAGAAGCTGATAATTAAATCATATAAGATTCATGCAAGGGCCTTGTTACTGAACTTATGATTATGTTTGGTGCTGTATTATTTATGGGGCTTTTCCATTATACAGTTGTAGCACTACTCGGCTCTAATCAACTCGAATCTACTCGGTTTTGGTACCAGGTATGTTGATTTCCATTACTTCATAGTTCTTAGGTCGTGATTGACAGGTTGATTGGTTCACAGGTTCAGGAGGGCGCCTCATGCTCCTCCTGATGTCCATATAAGTAGAATCCCTGTTTTTATTTTTCCCAGCATGCACCTGAAATTTTCAAGATGGCTCTGCTCAGATCCGATACTATTGGCCTCCGAGCAGCAGTCCACAAACCAATGGGTGACGTCACGGATGTTACGTCCATTTCTTATATACAGTCTATGCTTGAAACAATGGAGGACATGGAGGTGATGGTGTACTTGCTGCTGGGTCTGTGGTTTGATTCTTGTGTCAGATGTCGCGCTCATGACTCAATCAGTGGCCGGCAGTCTGTTGACGTCACAATTTAGTATCGGATCGGCTTGCTTGGAACCTCAGCAGAGCAGATACCAAAACAAGCACCAGATACCAGGTACTATCCCTGATGGAGAAGCAAAAGAAACGAGTCGAGCCGAGCCGAGTAGTGCTAGAACTGTATAATGGAAAAGCCCCTTACTGTATATTTTTTCAAATCTATTCTCTATAATTGAAGTTCAGTCAGGAACACTCTCGTTATAGATCAAACCATTTATTGCAACATATGGAAACGCTGTTTAGCTCCGCGCTGGAAGCTCCACTCTGAGATGCAGAGTGGGCCTCAGATGACTAAATTCTTGAAATTGGCTGCATGACAAATGGTTCATTTCCAGCAAAAAATCAAAAGTGAAGGGCTGACTTTTATTCCCACTCCAACCCTCATTATCAAATCCAATCCCACTTTAACACAGCCAAAGTTGACCAAAGTGCTGTAAAGAAGCTCAACCAAAAACTAAAATGGGACCATGATGTAAATAAATCTATCAATCATCAGCAGAAATACTCCCTGCTCTCTCCCTGTTCCAATTATTTCCTTTTCTTTGTAATTTCCTTCTTGTTTTTGCACTATTTTATCCTTATTTTCCTGAACTACATTTAATCATACATATCAAGAATATTAAAAGATTTATGTCTCAGCAAGACTTCAAAATCGTAAATCAAAATTTAAACTGAGGCATACAGCTTTTCTGTTTGCCTGTGCCTTGGCTCCACTTCAATTAAACATTCTTCACTTTACAGTCAAAGCACTGCCACCTTTCCTTTCATTGCTTTCTCTAGCAGAAAAAAAACACAAACATAAAACATCCGTTTTCAATATCCTGTCAAGTGTTGTGGCAGCATAAAAAATAAAAAGGAAAAGCACTTCTGAGGAATGGGGGAACTAGCGAGAAAAGAAAATACCATTTCCAGTTTTTTTCCAGTGTATTTGTGCTCATACTCTCATTTAAGGAAATACAACTTACTGCTGGATCTGGTCTGGAGTGTCGTATTGGCCATCATAGTTGTAATCGAAGACGGGGCCTGTCACCACGTTAATACCATTGTAAGCGGAGGCGTATTTCTTTAGAAGGGTGCCGTGGAAGTAGTCCCAAATCTCTGAAAGAGCAAAATGAAAGCAGAAGATTGAAGTTTAAAAAAAGGGGAAATTAAAGAAAAGGAGGTTGAGAGAAGAGAATTTCAGAATTTGACATAATTTATCTTCATCACATCCAATGGCAATGTGCATTACAGTTTTAAAGTGATATTAACAATCAACTTACTCTTAAACTCAGGGTACATTGGCACCACATTACTCATCAGTAGAGCATCGTACTGCTGGTCCACTGTCACATTCAGATCTGCAAACATAACCACAAAACCAAGCTTTTAGGATGTGTTCAAAGAGAGGAAATGAAGGACTATAACTGTCTTTTACAGGCCTGTAAAATCCATTGAATCCATGTCTCATTTAGAGCTTTTTTGCTTCCCAACTCAAACCTTATGAACACATTTTATAGTGTTGCATAACTAAACCTCAACCACTCCTCACAATGCACTTGTTTTGGCCTTCAAATAAGATGATTCATGTTGTTTTGGTCTAAAATCTTCCTGCTCTTCAATGCTTGTATGTGCCACCAACATTGGCTCACACTGCATGTCTTCTATCATCTTTTTTTAAATGTAATTTTACTCTATGAACGCATTGCTCAGCGCATTGACAATAGCTCTTTTTAACTATCGGAGTAACTCTATTGTTCTCCTTTTTGAATACTTTTTTTTTCTCATTTTTGCTAAAATAATTTCAACCTGCTGCATTCTGAACAAGGAGGAAAAACCTAATTTGGTCATCAAGAAGGAGTAGGAACCGAAAGTTGTCTACCACTTGATTTCAGACTGACAGTTGTTATGATAAGAACACCAGTCATTTCTAAGGAAGAGACGTCCTGTGGTGTTGTTTCTTTTTCATTATAGTGATTGTTATTGCTTTCAGTGAGCAATGACTGAACTGCCACTCAGGTCAACACGGCTTTAACAGCATAACAAACAGCTGGTACTATACAGGAAGAGCAGAGCATACTTTTGAAATCCAACATCTAATGACTGGTAAGATTTTATTACTTGTTTTTGAAGCTTTAACCCTTAAATACTGTTCATATTATACACCCTCGCAGTACGCTCAGAATCCCCTCGTTAAAAAGTGTCTTTACCAAATGTTGAAGCACAGATGTGTTTAGAAAGCATCAATAGGGGATCTGACTGATCAATAAATGTGATTAAACCTTGATTCATGTTTCAGAGAGCAGAGAGAGTGTATTTTTTAGCTTTTACACCACTAAACATCTCCTATCACACAATATCATGTCCTATTTTACCTCAGACATGAAAATATATCATAGCAATAATGATGGAAATGTTATTTTATATGTAAAGTGAAAATGAGCAGAACTTTATGGAGCTGTGGGGTTTATTGTATAACCATTAGAGCCATCAGTCTTCACTGCTACATCATAAAAAGAAATCCTCATAACTACTATCTTATTAAAACTATTAAATATTCATTTCACTAAAACACATGTCAATAGATACGGAGATAATCTGACCCAGAACAGCCTCAATGGACTAACATTTGCAGCATCTATACAAAAAGTATAACATTTTAATATATTTGAATTTTTCCACATTTCGGCCACTTTAGGAAAACTAGATCAAATTCAGGGTTGAAGAACAACATCTGGTGTGTTTTTTACAGCTGTCAAATGTCAAAACGGGTCAAATTTGCCCGAACAGTATGTAAGGGTTAAACAGACCGGCATCACCTTGTTTTTCTGAGTTTTTGCACCATCACGCTCCAGTCAGAGCACTGAGGTCAAGGCTCAAACCCAGAGGTAACAGAGCCTTGGTGGTGGCTGCTCCAAACCTGTGGAACAATCTACTGTATGACATCAGAACTGCTCACACCCTGGAAAGTTTTAAATCATTGGCTTTTAAGCCTAAATTGTTTTTGTTTATCTTGTGGTTTAAGCTTGTGCAGCACTTTGGTCAACTGAAGTCGTTTTAAATGTGCTGTATAATTGACTTGACTTGAGTTAAATTGGATGTAATGCAATTTTTGCGAGAGTTAACTTTCACCCCTCTCTCATCAGAACTGACTCATAATCATTCACACATACCGATTTCCTACACTGGCATTTTTTGACATGAGGCAGCAGTGAATCTTGGTCACCGTTTCAGTCTGACAGGGATTCCTGAGAAATGACAACAGCACCCATAAAATGCAAATGAGTTCAATGTAAGACAAGGAGAGGTATGCATCTTCCCGGAAAGAGAGGAGACGGCTTCAGTCCCGACAATAGAAGCTAGACTTTCAATTCCCTCCAGCCAGCAGTTGGTTTCACTTAATCTCAGAGTAGCTGGGAAATGTCTTCCTTTACTCTTGTTGATCTTATCATTGCATTTAATATTAACATAACTGTGACAAAACCATCCTCCCTAGCACTTTAAGTGTAGCTTGACAGCTGCATCATGTCTGTCCTGGGACATGTGAGATAACACTTTCTCACGGATGGAAAAGTTTTTTGTTCATTGGCAGAAGAGCAGGAGGAGCAAGAGTTGTATCTTCTTTTAGTGCCGCGACTGAAAAGGCAACAAGATGCTGTATATTCTCAAATAAAAGCTGATTATTAAATTATATAAGACTAACGCCAGGGCCAAGTTACCGAACTTATGATTATGTTTGAAGCTGTATTAATTGGTGTACTGTCCCTTTTTAAAAAAATCTATTCTCTATAATTGTAGTTAGTATAAAGAGAGTGGAAAGTGAAAAATAGAAATGCCTGTACAGTGTAAAACAATACAAATGGAGCTGCAATAAATACCTGTTAGCAGCATCGGTGTTAGTTTTGATTGACACTATTGTACGTGTTTATATTGAAACTAGGAAGGTGTGTGAACCTACAGAAATACACAGTTTTGGCATCAATATTGTATCATTTATTATTATTTAGAGTCTAGATCTGCCACCCTTCCTGAGACTGTGCCCGAGTCAAAATATGTGCTAGATCCGCCCCTGGACTCAGGCAAAAACAGGTTCAGGATATAAAACATTTGATTACTTAATTCTTGAAATTGACTGCATGACAAATGGTTCAGTTCCAGGAAAGTTTAAGGAGTCAAAAGGGTTGACTTTTATTCCTGCTCCAACCCTCATTCATAAAGAAATGGCAGTCAAAAACTAATAAAGGTCAGTTCCTTTTAATTCAAAAATAATACTCTAATGAGTCTTCAGCAGAAAGACTTTGCTCCCTCCCTGATTCATTCCAGTCACTTGTACTGTACTCCTTAAAAAGCCTTGCAAGAAAAAGGGAAAAGTATGAACTTTGAAAGGTCGCTGGAAGGCTCATAATGTTCAACTGTTCATTATGTTAAAATATGTTTCCAATAAAGGTCTGTTTCTCTCTACAGCTGATGCAAACAAAGTCCCTGGCATCTATATCAACAAGAGACTAGCCTCAAACTGAAAAACCCATAATCAACTAAACTTGGGACTAAAAGGTTTCATTGTGTAATGGGGCTAAATTAATTGGAGTAGTCACATGTCCTCCTGTTCTGTACACATGAGTCGTGTGTTGCAACAGGCATTTGGGGGCAACTGTGGCTCAGGAGGAAGAGCTGGTCATCCACTAATCAGAAGATCAGCTGTTTGATTCTCGGCTCCTCCAGGCTACGTGTCAGTGTTCCTGACAGCTGCACCAACAGTGTATGACTGTGTGTGATTGAATGTTAGATTCACAGATAAATCAATGTGAAATTTCGTGTAAAAGCACTTTGAGTGGTCAGAAGACTAAATAAGTGCTATATAAGTACAGTCTATTTACCATTTGATCTAGATCTAGTCCAGTGTGAATGGTATAGCCCTGGGTTTAGGTTAAGCCTGGCTGAACAGTGTGTGTGAAAAGGGGCCAACAGCAGTATATGCACTACATTAAGGCCTCTATTTCTGCAGCTGATGCTGATAATGATGCATTATGAATGGACCCATGATGCTATCCTTCATGTTGATTGCACCAGGCTCAGCAGCACAGAAAATGACAAAATCCATTGCATTCAGCACCGATGCCACATTAATGTGGTTAACCCTAACCCTGACCAAGTTGGTTCGATTCTGGCAAAGGACCTGCAGGTCATTCCCCTCTCTCTCTCACCCTGTATCCTGTTGGTCTCTATGCTCGCTACTTTCAAATAAAGGCAAAAATGCCCATGAATACATCTTTACAATATGCAAAAGCCAATCCAGCAAGAGGATTAGTCTGTTGAAAGACTTCAGTGCTTTTTTAAAATAAAGACAGAACTCAAACTGACACGATACATTTCATGGTGAAATTAAATGTTATTGCACAAACATTCTTAGGAAATGACTTGATTGCAGATGATTTTCATGCCTCAATTGACAATTGTTTTATCAAAGTGTGTGGGTGTGTGTGTGTGTGTGTGTGTGTGTGTGTGTGTGTGTGTGTGTGTGTGTGTGTGTGTGTGTGTGTGTGTGTGTGTGTGTGTGTGTGTGTGGATGGGTGTGTGTGTGTGTGTGTGTGTGTGTGGATGGGTGTGTTTGTGAGAAATTCTGTGGAAGTCAGGATTCAGACAAGTGTGTGTCAATGAGATAAAGAGGAAGTGAGTGAACTATAGTAGCTTGGGAGATGCACACAAAACAATAGATCCTAGTGTGATGAACATGTGTTTGTGGGCCTGGACATGTGGCACATGGAGACTGACTGAGTGTTGTGTTTGGTGTCAGGTGCTGATGCATACTGGGTGGGTACAGGAAGGCGTGTGTCAGGTTCCCAGCAGCTTGATATTGGTCACATCTGGGACTCTGGGACGCTGGAAGTCTGGCATCAGCCCTCAAGCAGCCTGGAGTCACCGGAGACAATGGGTCCAAGTTCAACTACGGGACAGACACAGAGACAATAATGCATTTACTTCATAGTGAATCACCTCCAAATGCAATTTTAGGTGGTTAAAAATGGTGATGCATGTTTTACGGAGATTAATTGAATTTCCTGTAATGGTTTAGATGGTGACTGATCAACACGTGGCTGAAAGCCCCAGAAAAGCATTCAAGTGGATACTGCTTTTGCATTGTTTCGTCTACTACTACACACTTCTGCTTTCAAGTTCAAGATATCTGTATTGTCCCCGAGGGGCAATTTGTGGTGCAGCCAGCAGCAAAACAATAGAAATGACAATAGCAATTACTTTTACAAAAAAAGTACAATACAGAATAACAATAAATAGTAAAAAGAAAAAAAGTTAAAGTGACCACAGTGCATGCAATCCACCTTAAAATGGCTTAAAAAGGCTGAGAATCATCTGTTTCATGTTTGAGAATGAACTCTTACGATTAACAGGTGTTATCTTTCTTGGACAGTGAGAATAAGCATTACTGACATAACTGTGGCCTTTTCACATCATCAAATCTCTTGTGCAGAGACGAACAAACAATGATCTGAACTACTACCAAGTATTGCCTGAGTAACCGACGCCTGATAGATCTTTTTCATCTGTGCTGTTCAGGTGGGAAATAACAAAGTATTTTCTCACGTTTGTACTGGAAGGAAATCAGGAATGTGACAGCAGCAGTAATGAACACATGCTGAGCTCCATTATAACAGCAATCTGTGACAGTGAGTGAGAATTCATTACTTTTACTTTTGTTCTTAAGTACATTTCAGAGCCGGTACTTTCTTACTTTTACTTTTACTTAAAGGAGTTGAATCAATACTTCTACTTTCTTTTCTACACAAGTATCTGTATTTCTGCTAAAGCACAGAATGTGAGTGCTTTAACCACCTGTGGTCCTGCAGACTTCTCTTCTTGTCAACAAACTATTAAAAACACCATAAATCATTGGATTTTTTGAAATATTTCTAACACCATGATGAGTTTGGTCTCGTTAATGTGTTTAGAAATAAAGATGAATAACAGAGATACTGTTTTCAGTTTCTGAGAGTAGTTCTGTGAAAGGGAAATTTATCTGTATAACACATCTCAACAACAAGCCAATTCAAAGTGCTTTACAAAAAACATGAAATGCATCAAGACAGGATATAAAAGGACAATTTAAATAAGATTAAAAGTGTTGAATTCGAAATAAAATGGATCTGGAAAGAGAGTAAGACAGATGAAAGTAGGAGAATAAAAAGTTACAGTGAAGTGTAAGATAGTCCTGCTTATGTTGCTGCTTTCTTATTCACAGTATTACCGTTTATCTTAGGACTATAAATACATGACACACACTACCAAAAATCTGGGAGTAGTTTCTGACCAACACATTATCTACAATTCAGAAATATTTATAATACTTGACGTAGGGAACACATCATTCCTATCCTGAATTACACCGGCTTCCCATCTGTAAAAAATCAACTTAGGATTTTATTGATAACCTTTAAATCCAGACATGGTGTAGCTCCACTTTACATATCAGAACTCCTCACACCTTAACCCTCCTGTTGTCCTCGAGTCAAGGAAGGAAGGAAGGAAGGAAGGAAGGAAGGAAGGAAGGAAGGAAGAAGGAAGAAAAGGAGGTAGGAAGGAAGGAAGGGAGGAAGGAAAGAAGGAAGGGAGGAAGGATGGAAGGAAGGAAGGAAGGAGGGAGGGAGGGAAGGAAGGAAGGAAGGAAGGAAGGAAGGAAGGAAGGAAGGAAGGAAGAAAAGGAGGGAGGAAGGAAGGAAGGGAGGAAGGATGGAAGGAAGGAAAAAAGGAAGGAAGGAAGGAAGGAGTGAAGGAAGGAGGGAATGAGGGAGGAAGGATAGATTGAAGGAAGGAAGGGAGGAAAGAAGGAACAGTCAAAACAGGAGGAGCATGAGGCGCCCTCCTGAACCTGTGAACCAATCAACCTGTCAATCACGACGTAGCCACGCCCTAATGCATACCCTGCTTTATCGTCACATATAAAATCAGGGAGGCCAAAAATTTTTTCCTTCCTTCCTTCCTCCCTCCTTCTCTCTTTCTTTCCTTCCTCCTTTCCTTCCTTCTTCCTCCCTTCCATCTTTCCTTCCTTCCTTCCATTTGTTTTCTCTTCCTTCCTTTCATCCTTCCATCTTTCCTTCCTTCTTACTCCCTCCTTTCCTTCTTTCTTCCTCCCTCCTTCCTCCTTTCCTTCCTTCTTCCTCCTTTCCTTCCATCCTTCCTCCTTTCCTTCCATCTTCATCCCTTCCTTCCATCCTTCCATCTTTCCTTCCTTCTTCCTCCCTGCTTTCCTTCCTCCTTCCTTCCTTCCTTTCATCCTTCGATCTTTCCTTCCTTCCTTCCTTCCTTCCTCCCTTCCTTCCTTTACTTCCTTCTTCCTCCCTCCTTTCCTTCCTCCCTCCTTTTCTTCTTTCCTTCACTTCCTTACTCCCTTCTTTCCTTCCTTCCTTCCTTCCTTCCTTCCTTCCATCCTTCCTTTCCTTCCTCCTTCCTCCCTTCCTTACATCATTCCTTCCTTCCTCGACTCGAGGACAACAGGAGGGTTAAACAATTGTTAAACTAAAACTATAATAACCCTGGTCACCTGTCAATTTGAAGGACTCCATAGTGGAGGGTTAGGGTGAAGTCAGTGTGGAAGAGCTCTGAAGCTGAAGTCAATGAACAGGATCCTGACATAGAAAGTGTAGACCTAGATGAACTATTATTCCAACAAGCCAACACATGGGGTCCATCAGGTGGTCAGTTATTGGTGGTGCAGGTTGAGTCTTTCAAGAACCTTCATGGCCACAAGGAGTCCGAGCAATGAGCTCTGTAGTCAATGAGCTCTGTAATGTTTTTTGGAGACCAGGACCATGGTGGAGGATTTCAAGCTAGCAGGAACTTGCAGAGTTGCAGTGACTGGTTGAAGATGTCTTGTGTATATAAGGACTAATTGTTCAGCACAAGTACTTTAACCCTCCTGTTGTCCTCAAGTCAAGGAAGGAAGGGAGGAAGAAGGAAGGAAGGGAGGGAGGAAGAAGGAAGGAAAGGAGGGAGGAAGAAGGAAGGAAGGGAGGGAGGAAGGAAGGAAGTAAAGGAGGAAGAAAGGAAGGAAGGAGGGAGGTAAGGAAGGAAGGTAGGAAGACGGAAGGAAAGGAAGGAAGGGAGGCAGAAGGAAGGAAGGATGGAAGGGAGGAAGGAAGGTAGGGAGGAACGAAGGAAGGAGGGAGGGAAGGAAGGAAGGTAGGAGGGAGGGAGGGAGGGAGGGAGGAAAGAAGGAAAGGAGGGAGGGAAGAAGGAAGGGAGGAAGAAGGAAGGAAAGGAGGGAGGGAGGGAGAAAGGAAGGAAGGAAAGGAGGGAGGAAGGAAGGTAGGGAGGAACGAAGGAAAGAGGGAGGGAAGGAAGGAAGGTAGGAGGGAGGGAGGGAGGAAAGAAGGAAAGGATGGAGGGAAGAAGGAAGGTAGGGAGGAAGGAAGGAAGGAAGGAAGGAAGGAAGGAAGGAAGGAGGGAGGGAAGGAAGGAAGGTAGGAGGGAGGGAGGAAAGAAGGAAGGAGGGAGGGAGGGAGAAAGGAAAAGAGGAAGAAAGGAAGGAGAGAAGGAGGGAGGGAGAAAGGAAGTAATGCATACCCTGCTTTATCGTCACATATAAAATCAGGGAGGCCAAAATGTCCCAAATGAACATCATACTGCATTGAAGAAGGCTTTAAACTAGCGATTGAGACCATAAACACATTTTGAAAACGTTTACTGAGGTTAGAAATCAAGTGAGAAGTTGGTGAATTCTCCATTGACTTGTATAGAGACGGAAGTCCTTTTGACACCAAAACGGTCGCCCCCTGGTGGCCTTTTGATAGAATGCAGTTTTAAGTTACTTCCGCGTTGGCCTCATTTCAGAGGACCGGAACTCCCCACCTGGTTAAAATACCGTATTTGGGGTTCAGCAAATCATTACCCGTAGTTCTAATAAACCAGTCTTTAATAGAAAAGCTTTTCATCAGAACTAGTGCTAATGTGTTAGTACATTTTCACTTTCTCAGCTGGGAATGGATGGACGATATATAAAGAAATAAATAATAATAATAAATATATTATTGTGCAGCTTTCTCTTTCTCTCTCTCTTAACCCCTCGTGTCATCCTCCCAGGTCAGATTGACCCGTCTGTTTTGACTGTTCCTTCTTTCCTTCCTTTCTTCCTTCCTCCCTCCTTCTCTCTTTCTTTCCTTCCTCCCTCCCTCTTTTCCTTCTTTCTTCTTTCTTCCTCCCTTCCATCCTCCCTTCCTCCTTCCCTTCCTTCTTCCTCCCCTCCATCTTTCCTTCTTTCCTTCCATTTGTTTTCTCTTCCTTCCTTCCTTCCTTCCATCTTTCTTCATCCCTTCCCTCCCTCCTCCCTCCTTTCCTTCTTTCTTCCTCCCTTCCATCCTTCCTTCCTCCTTTCCTTCCCTTCCTTCTGCCTCCCTTCCATCATTCCTCCCTTCCATCTTTCCTTCTTTCCTTGACCCGAGTTTAAGTTGACCCCCCCCCCCCCTCGTGCTTACCGGCTTGTCGATGGTAAAGGAGCTCCACAGGGGCATCAGAGCTTTGTGGCTGTAGGCGGAGATGAATCCCTCCTGATGAAGGATGCAGTAACTCTGGTCAGGCTGCAGCATCTTTGGACGACCGAGCAGCATGTGCTTCTTCTCTGCAGCAGTCTCTGAAAGAGGAAAAAGTGCAGCTGAATTTTGACAGTCCTGAAAATCACAAAGTGTATTCAGTTGTGATATGTGGACAAATTAACAAGAATCTAAAAATATAGGAAATAAAAATAACTAAAATTACGATCTTGGAGACATTTAACCCTCCTGTTGTCCTCGAGTCAAGGAAGGAAGGGAGGAAGAAGGAAGGATGGAATGGAGGAAGAAGGAAGGAAAGGAGGGAGGAAGGGAGAGAGGAAGGAAGGAAGGGAGGAAGAAGGAAGGAAGGGAGGAAGGTAAGGGGGAGGAAAGAAAGAGAGAAGGAGGGAGGAAGGAAGGATGGAAGGAAGGAAGGAAGGTAGGAGGGAGGGGGGAAAGAAGGAAGGAAGGAGAGAGGGATAAAGGAAAAGAGGAAGGGAGGAAGCAAGGAAGGACAGAGGAAAGAAGAAAGGGAAGAAGGTAGGGGGGAGGAAAGAAAGAGAGAAGGACGGAGGGAGGAAGTAAAGGAAGGAAGGAAGGAGGGAGGAAGGACAGAAGGAAGGAAGGAAGGGAGGAAAGAAGGAACAGTCAAAACAGACGGGGTCAATTTGACCCGGAGGACGACACAAAGGTTAAAGCACAAAAAACCAGAAAACTGAATCACAGAAACATGTTCTGTGGTTATAATATAATATTTTTCTTTAAAGGATAAAAGGTTTGTTCTTCTCACTTTCTTCTGCTGTCAGATCCAGGCGGCTGTTAGCGACACTTTCATTCTAAAGAGAAAAAAAGGAATGAAAATGAAAGTTAAGTTATTGTTTGTTGTTGTTTTGTTAAACTGGGATAGTATATTTACAGATTAAATGTGATACAATATGACATCATATGCTTGTCTGTAGATTCTGGCATAAAAACCATAAAATCCTTCCTTGTTCCTCCCTTCCTTCCTTCTTTCCTTCCTTCCTTCCTTCCTTCCTTCCTCCCTTCCTCTTTTCCTTCATCCGTCTCTCCTTCCTTCCTTCTTTCCTCCCTTCCTCCTACCTTCCTTCCTTCCTTCCTCCCTTCCTTCCCTCTTCCTCCCTTCCTTCCTTCCTCCTCCCTTCCTTCCTTCCTTCCTTCCTTCCTTCCTTCATTCCTTCCTTCCTTCCTTCCTTCCTTCTTTCCTTCCTTCCTTCCTCCCTCCTTTCCTTCATTCTTCCTCTCTCCCTTCCTCCCTCCTTTCCTTCCTTCTTCCTCCCGTCCATCCTTTCCATCCTTCCTTCGTCCCTCCCTTCTTCCTCCCTTCCTTCCTTCATTCCTTCCTTCCTTCCTTCCCTCCTTCCTTCCTCCCTCCTTTCCGTCCTTCCTTCCTCTCTCCCTTCCTCCCTCCTTTCCTTCCTTCTTCCTCCCTTCCTTCCTTCTTTCCTCCCGCCTTCCTTCCTTCCTTCACTCGTGGACAAGAAGTAAATCATTGCATCTCTTACTCATAAAACTTTTTGTCAACATGCTTTAATGTTTCATTTCTTAAATCAACTCATCTGTGAATAGTTAGAAGTTTTCCAGAGGACTGCAGCTATCTTCCCGCTATCAGTCGTCCACTCCCAGTTATGCATGTTGGTGCGTCATTGCGTATATTTCTACAGATATCAAGACGCCTGAGGCCAACATCCAGATGAGCTGCATTAATGTACAGCTATAATAGCTTCCAAGCTTCTGTTTTTAAGGCTTTCCAGCTGATTTTGAGGCCTGGCTGCAGGAATTCGCTCCCATTCAGCCACATTTAGAGCGTTTGTGAGGTCTGACAACGGTTCATCCTAAAGGTGTTGGATTAGGTTGAGGTCAAGTTCTTCCACACCAAACTGGGTATAAACTAATGAATGCATTTAACCCTCCTGTTGTCCTCAAGTCAAGGAATGAAGGGAGGAAGAAGGAAAGAAATGAGGAAGGAACAAAGGAAGGAAGGAAGGAAGAAGGAAGGAAAGGAGGCAGGAAGAAGGAAAGAAAGGAGGAAGGAAGGGAGGAATGAAGATGAAAGGAAAGGAGGGAGGAAGGAAGGAAGGAAGGGAGGAAGAAGGAAAGAAATGAGGAAGGGAGGAAGAAGGAAGGAAAGGAGGAAGGAAGACGGAAGGAAAGGAGGGAGGGAGGAAGGAAGAAGGAAGGAAAGGAGGGAGGAAGGAAGGGAGGAATGAAGACGGAAGGAAAGGAGGGAGCAAGGAAGGGAGGAAAGGAAAGAAAGGAAGAAGGAGGGAGGGTGGGAGGGAGAATGGAAAAGTGGAAGGAAGGAAAGAAGGACAGGGGAAGGGAGGAAGGTAGGGGGGAGGAAAGAAAGAGAGAAGGAAAAGAGGGAGGAATAAAGGAAGGACACAAGGAAGGAAGAAAGGGGGATGGAGGGAGGAAAGAAGGAAGGGAGGAAGGAAAGAAAGAGAAGGAGAGAGGGAGGAAGGACAGACGGAAGGAAGGAAGGGAGGAAAGAAGGAACAGTCAAAACAGACGGGGTCAATTTGACCCGGGAGTACGACACAATGGTTAAATAAATAAGCTTTCTTCATGGGCCTAGCTTTTTGCATCAGGGCATCGTCATGGTGATACAAGAAAGGCACAAACCCAAACAGCTGGAGGCAGCATCTCCTCTAACTGGGGTATAACGAGTGTCTACATGGATATATAGCATATCTCATGTTGATGTTGACTTTCAGCTGCTAGTGGATGTGACAAACTGCGTCACAGCAACATTTGAACTGCCACATGACTTTAGTTCTTTGTTGTTTTCACAAGCAAAAACCCCAGAAGCCCATCCTGCTGCTTGCCTCTCAACATCTGTCAGAGTTCCTCTTTATCCAGACACATGAATGATTTATAGCTGACACAGCATCTGATTCACGATTCAGTTCATGATTAAACAAGCCCTGCGGTAGAACAGTAGGAAATGACTGAGGTCTTTCATGTATGTCTGCATTTAGCTTTCGGTTATATTACCAGTTTGAATTGATTTCATTTGTACCATGAAGTTTGACTGCTGCAGCATGTTATCCCAGCAGGTAGTCCTATACTTGGCTCGCTTCCACAGTCACAGTTAATCTATACCTGTTCTAAAGTCTTTACACTGGCTCCCAGTCAGCTATAGGATATATTTTAAAGTTCTGCTACTGGTCTACAAATCACTGAATGGTTTAGGTCCAGAATACATGAATGACATGTTAGTAGAATATAAACCCAGTAGAGCTCTGAGATCTACTGACTCAGGTCAGATAGTGGAGCCCAGAGTTCAGACTAAACATGATGAAGCAGCTTTTACACAACTGGAACAAACTACCAGCACAACTGAAATCAGGTTAAAAACACTTCTCTTCTCCTGTGCTTATGATTGAGCTCTTATTTCAAAGCACTTTACATTTTTATCTTTCATTTGCACTCTATGTCCTTTTAATGATTTTAAAGCAAATCATTATTTTATGCTGCAACCTTATATTTAATGCTCTATTCTAGTATTTTATTTCTCTCTCTTTCTATGTTTCTGTACTTTGTTTTTATTATTAGTGTGTGCACATTGAGTTGCCACTGTGTATGAAATGCGCTATATAAATAAAACTGCCGTGCCTATACAGTAACTGCATTTATCTCTGTACGTTCAGAAGTTTAACACTTCATCGCCAATATCTGGCATAGCATCCCTCATCAGCCCATTCAGTTCACATGCACAGAGCTTGTTACTTTGTGCATGGTGTTCACGTGATCGTGCATGGAGCGCACGTGAACAGTTAACGGCAGGATGCGCTGAATCAATCAGAGACCTCTGCTGCACTGGGAGAAGTGTCTCGCGCGAGCCGATGAAGAGGCAGCTTGGACTCTATTTAACCTGCAGCTGTGTTTTTCTGGACTTTTTCTTATCCCTTTTGTTGATTTGCTCCGTCTTGTGTGTCCATGAGAGTTAACCACACACAGACAATACCAAGAAGAGTTTATTCATCAATAAATGAGGGGCATCTCAATGAGAGTGTGTTTACTGGATTCATTAACCCTTTAACATCATTCCTGTTCTTACCGGACAACCTGTGGAGAGTGCAGATACATTCTTGAAATCAGGGCCTTCTGATTTATTCATCTGTTTAATATTAATAGGTCTCAAGTTTGGTATTCAGTAAGCCAGCATCTATTTTATACTGTACGTTGCAGTTTGACCAAGCAGCAGATTCTCACGTGTAAAACTTGAACACAAATTCAATTTCACTGCAATGAATCAATCATCCATTCAAGGGAAGACTTCATCTTAAATATGTGACTTCCCAGTTTGCACACAGCAGTACTTGTTTGGGCATCTCCTTTTGCTAATAACTTTCTTGGCATCCATTCAATTTGAGAATAATTCAGATTCATAAATATTAGCTTACGACAAGCTTGTGCACGTCTCATGAATCAGACACAGAGTTATTTTTTGAATGATTCCCTCTGTTTTTCTGAGGAAATCTGAGCTGCTTCCTTCTCTACTCTGCAGCATTTTAGCGTGTTGATACTCACCAGTCCAGGACAGGAGCATCCGAGGGTGTCTGTAGGGTCGAGGCTGAGTAGTGGGCATTCAGCAGGCCCGCTCTGCTCTACAGGGGACAGCGGTGTGTAGTAGGGCTTCCTCAGGATGTGGTTCATACTGCCATGGGTCCCGTTGTTGTCAGTGGGGGGGATCTGTAGAACGTCTGAATGGGATCATTGGACATAGACTGTTTAGCTTTGTAAACAACATCTGTGTCTTTGCATGTTTTGGTCCATTTAGTAAAAAAACAAGTACTTACTGTTAAAGTTAGCATCATTTACCACAAACACTTTTCAAGATAAAATCAGAGCTTTGAGTCTCTCTTGTACAGCTCTGATTCTCAAAGCAAACCACAATGTTTATTAGTTTGCTTTAGATCTGCTTCATGCTTACCGCACATGAGATTGTACAGCTCAATGTTGGAGAATGGCTCAATTTCTGTTTGGTATTGGAACTTGGGTCCGTAACTAAGGAACATGGCCTGGAAGAAAAGGGAAAAGACGAAAGAGATATTTCTGTAACGCAATAGCAATTTTAACTGAGTCAAAAACAGTCCAAAAAAAGAAAGAAAAAGGAAGTGAAAATTGAACATGAACGTGCAATGCAAGTTAATTTTGAAATAGCATAAAAGTTGCTGACTGATGACTATGACTAATAGTCTAGCACTAAATAAAAAAGCGCTCACGTGCATGCTCTCGGCATCGTTGTCATAGCCGTGTGTCCCACCGGCACAAAACGTGACAGATCCAGGATATCTGTAAGAACATGCACAAGAGGTCTTCATGAAACATAGAAATCACTCTGATCCAGTTTGTGGAAAAATACTGAAAATGTGTAGTATACTGAGCGTGTAGATGTGAACAGGTCAAGGGGTGATGAAATAAATATGAGTCAGTGTGGATGAACTTCCTGGACGTCACTGTGGTGGACAAAAACCCTGTATCGCCAAGTGTATCATATTGGATACATGAGTTTTAGAGACCTTTAAATCATCAGTGTGATCATATTTCATTCCTGAAAACCTGATGTATAAACAATCAGATACATGTAGTACAAAGATAAACCAATGCAATGTTGAATTACTAAATATTTAGTAGCTTATTTTATGGTAAATTCCTGTTTGAAAATGTGAGTATCGTATTGTAAGTTTTCAATCAAAGGTCTATTTGAATGCAATGTGAACATATTTGCAAATGTTTATATCCATTATAAACCCACAGGTCATTGTGTTGTAATGCCAAAACAATGCTTTGTTATTGTTTGTTATTATGAGATCATTTCTAATGTAAGCCATTCTCGTTGGGTTGTTGCAAATGATGCTAACGCCATAGTTTTATTTCTCATTCTTCGGTCATTCTGATCCTTCTCACAGCTCATTCTGATCTCTGTCAAAGCTCGTATCTTCCTTGCTGTCATTTCTGGGGCATCGCCTGGTCATATCTAACCAATATCATGGTGACACACTTTCTTTGTCAGCTTATCAAGTATTCTCATTCTCTGCTTTAGAGCTTTCTTGATGCCATTCGACTTCCCCATCACCACCCAATCTTCAGATCCATCGGAGCATCGCTTCATCAACCTCATCAGTCTGATCGGTTTCAGCAGAAGTCAGATTGAAGTTGATTGTTTCTGTGTTCTCTCTTTCTGTCCTCAACCTCAACCAGTCGAGGCAAATGGCCACCCACCTAGAGCCCAGTTCTGCTTCAGGTATCTTTCCGTAAATGGGAATTTTTCCTTTGTCACTAGTTGCCAAGTGCTTACTCATGGGGGAATGTTGGCGGTCTCGGTCTAGATCTGATTCATGTGGAAAGTACATCAAGATTAATTGAGTGTCTGGACTCCATGGGCAGATGTATCATGCTGATGCTCAGGGTTGACGTCCAGAAACCTTAAAGCTAAAACTGCAATTGAGAAACAACTGCGAAAACTAATGCGGGACAGATGTAGCACAGATGCATGATGGGTACCTCTCAAACAGCCATTGTGTGTCGACCAGGACGCTGACGTCTTCGATGCGACGGCTGTTGGCGAAGTGGAGGCGCTTCGGTAAGTCGGCCTTCAGGTACGGCTTGATCTTTTGGTCTGGCTTCTTGCACTAAAATCACCAAAACACAAATAATTAAATCAAGAACCTGACACTCATTCAGAGAGAATAATTCTTCAGAACATTAAGTACTCACAGTCATGTTAGCAACAAGTCCTGCTGAGTCCACTGTTGAAAGAGAAAACAGATGTGCACAAGCGTTTGTCATTACTAATCTGATATCTCCAGCTTCTGCCAATGTATGACAGTATCCAAACCGATTGAGTAACTCCATATTTGTTTAATCTTTTCTCAATCTTTCAGTCATGCCTCTCATTAAACCATTCTTCTTCTATTTTAGTCAACACAGCTGTCTAAAGAGGCTTTTCACTGGCACTGGATGCACGTAGACTTTAGTTAAATGAATAGTTAATAGTTTTAATAAGATAGTAGTTATGAGGATTTATTTTTATGATGTAGCAGTGAAGACTGATGGCTCTAATGCAGTGGTCTCCAACCCTGCTCCTGGAGAGCTACTGCCCTGCATGTTTTAGGTATCTCCTCACTCTAACTCGTTATCAAGCAGCTGAGGCTCGTCAAAGGGCTTGATAACGAGTTGATTATTAGAATCAGGTGTGTTAGAGTGAGGAGATACCTAAAACATGCAGGGCAGTAGCTCTCCAGGAGCAGGGTTGGAGACCACTGCTCTAATGGTTATACAATAAACCCCACAGTTCCAAGTTCTGCTCATTTTCACTTTACATATACATAACATTTAACCACCAAAAAGAGATGCAAACATGTTTAAAAGAGACTTAAATTGACTAAAGAAACCTAAAAACCACCAAAAAGAGATGCAAAAATGACTAAAAACAACCTACAGTTAGTTTGAGTAATAGCTGCCATCTAGTTACCATGGTAACTATGAGATGCAGAGACTAAAGAGACTTAAAACTACCAAAAATAGACATTTCCATCATTATTGCTATGTTATATTTTCATGTCTGAGGTAAAATAGGACATGATATTGTGTGATAGGAGATGTTTAGTGGTGTAAAAGCTAAAAAATACACTCTCTCTGCTCTCTGAAACATGAATCAAGGTTTAATCACATTTATTGATCAGTCAGATCGACTATTGATGCTTTCTAAACACATCTGTGATTCAACATTTGGTATAGACACTTTTTATGAGGAGATTCTTAGACCGGGTCAAAGCGGATCCAGAACATACTGTGAGGGTGTAGAATATGTACAGTATGTAAGGGGTTAAGAAGTGATTCAGCCTCAGAGCTCTGACTGCAAAAAAAACTAATATCTAAATTCTATCCTCACGGGTTCAATGTCTAAATAAATATTGGTGATTGAACCTGGATGCAAAAAAGTAAACAGTAATTCTATTTTGTTCAGATGACCTATAATCACAGGTTGAGAATTTGTTAGTGTTTTTTTGACATTTAAACCTGCGAACAGTATCTGAACCAGGCTGGGAGTTCTGGTCCTCTGAAATGAGGCCAACGCGGAAGTAACTTAAAACTGCATTCTATCAAAAGGCCACCAGGGGGCGACCGTTTTGGTGTCAAAAGGACTTCCATCTCTATACAAGTCAATGGAGAATTCACCAACTTCTCACTTGATTTCTAACCTCAGTAAACGTTTTCAAAATGTGTTTATGGTCTCAATCGCTAGTTTAAAGCCTTCTTCAATGCAGTATGATGTTCATTTGGGACATTTTGGCCTCCCTGATTTTATATGTGACGATATGCATTAGGGCGTGGCTACGTGGTGATTGACAGGTTGATTGGTTCACAGGTTCAGGAGGGCGCCTCATACTCCTCCTGATGCCCATATAAGTAGAATCTGTGGGTTTATTTTACCCGGCACGCACCTGAAATTTTCAAGATGGCGCTGCTCAGATCCTAAACTATTGGCCTCCGAGCAGCAGTCCACAAACCAATGGGTGACGTCACGGATGTTACAGTCTATGATCTGGACGTGTTTATCTGTATCCACTCTAGATTTGACACATCAAAGCTTTGACTCATCATGAATAGAGTGGGTGTGTGCATCAGGAACAGCCATTAAATTAAAGTAAAAGGCATCTGTTTTATTGCAGTGAAAGCCAACACATACCAAACAGACCTGCACTGTCCTGCTTGGCACCAAATAAAAGCACATTTATAGGTAATTACTCATCATTTATCATCAGTGCTATGTTCTTTGGGAGCCAACTTTGATGATTAGATGGAGTAACATGATTCTAGATAGGTTATTAAAATATTGAAGCTATTGAAGTTATCAGTGTATCTTGGGTCAGAGTTATCACCTGTATTCTTACTGGGTCATTATCTTTTCACACACAGGTCATTGTGTTACTATTGTGTTGTAGGCGCCTAATGATGATATATAATAAGAAGCCAATAAGACCTTTGCCATGATCCTAAGCAATCTTAAACTCATCCAATCATCTAGTCTCCTCAGGCACTCAGGGACTTGACACACTCTCTCTGCTCTCTGAAACATTAATCAAGGTTCAACCCTCAAGTTGTCCCCATCTCTTTTCACTGTTCCTTCCTTCCTCCCTCTTTCTTTGCTCCCTCCTCTTCCATACTTCTTTCCTCACTTCCTCCTTCCTTCCTTCCTTCCTTCCTTCCTTCCTTCCTTCCTTCCTTCCTTCCTTCCTCCCTCCTTACTCCTTTCTTTCTTTCCTTCCTTCCTCCTTTCCTTCCTCCCTCCCTCCTTACTCCTTTCCTTCCTTCCTTTCTTCCTCCCTCCCTCCTTACCCCTTTCCTTCCTTCCTTCCTCGCTCCCTCCTTACTCCCTTCCTTCCTTCCTTCCTTCTTCCCTCCTTACTCCTTTCCTTCCTTCCTCCCTCCCTCCTTACTCCTTTCCTTCATTCCTTCCTTCCTTCCTTCCTTCCTTCCTTCCTTCCTCCTCACTCATTTCCTTCCTTCCTTCCTTCCATCTGTGCTTCAACATTTCGTAAAGACACTTTTTATTGAGGGGATTCTTAGACCGGGTCAAAATTTACCCAGGAAATACTGTGAGGGTGTAAAATATGAACAGTATTTAACCCTCCTGTTGTCCTCGAGTCAAGGAAGGATAGAAGGGAGGAAGAAGGAAGGAAAAGAGGAAGGAAGGAAGGAAAGGAGGGAGGAAGGATGGAAGGGAGAAAGAACGAAGGAAAGGAGGAAGGAAGGAAGGGAGGACGGAAGGAAGAAAGGGAACGAAAGGAAAGAAGGAAGGGAGGAAGGAAGGAAGGAAGCAGCAAAGAAGGAAGGTAGGAGGGAGGAAAGAAAGAGAGAAGCAGGGAGGGAGGAAAGAAGGAAGGAAGGAAGGTAGGAGGGAGGGAGGCATAAAGGAAAAGAGGAAGGGGGGAAGGAAGGAAAGAAGGAAGGGAGTAAGGAAAGGAAGGAAGGGAGGAAAGAGAGAGGAAGGAAAGAAGGAGAGAAGGAGGGAGGAAAGAAGGAACAGTCAATACAGAATTAATTATGTATGTATTGTTAAGTTTTGGGTTTTATGCAGTTCAATTGCAAAATACAATATCAGGCAATCAGCTGCAGTCGTTGGCATTACTTCATGCTGTATTGGTACGTGTTCCTATACAAATAAACATTCAATACATTAATTTACTCACAGACTGTGTCTTTGTTCCTCGCTCTGATGCGTCCGAATGGTCCTTCACTGACATAATAGTTGCTGACATCACCCACCAGATCCTGCAGCACCTCCTTCCTGTCACAGCTTGTGTCCTCCATACCTGTGACAGCATTCAGCTTATATGTAAATAATCTCTTTTGTATTGTATGAACGTGCCACTGGTTTTGCATATTTCGCTTTTCAACTGCAATCACAGCTCCTTTAGACTTTACAGCAAAACAGATTTTTAGATTGATTTCTTTCCAGGAGGCACATACTCTCATCACATCATATTATGCAAATAAATGTGTAAAAACTTGCCTAAAACAGGTGATCCGTGAGAGTGAATTTATTAAGTGTTTAGTGAGTAAGAACTGTTAAGAAAACTTCTGAGTCAGCTGCTACAGAGCAACCTTTAAACTCCACAAAACTACTGATTTAACTTTTATCCATTTTGGCTAATTATTTCATTATTTAAAGATGATTTCCTGACCAATATAAGTTTGAAAATGAAAACCCTTATGGCGCTTTTCCACTACACAGTTCCAGCACGACTCGGCTCACCTAGCCTTGGTACGGCTCCAGAACAGACCTTTTCCATTACAAAAAAGTACCTACTCAACGTGGGCCGGGTCGTCATAGCACGGCTCCACGAAACTGCCGTGAACACATAAAACAATGGAGGACATGGAGGCGATGGTGTACTTGCTGCTGTATGAGGCTTTCTGTCTCACACAAAGCAAGAGAAGAGAAACCAATCTCTGTAACGCTGTTGTTGTTACTCTTTTCTTTCCTCCCTTCCTTCTTTCCTCACTTCCTCCCTTCCTCACTTCCTCCCTTCCTTCCTCTTTTCCTCCCTCCCTCCCTCCTTTCCTTACTCATTCCTTCCTTCCTTCCTTCCTCCTGCCCTTCCTTGACCTAAAGACAACAGGACGGTTAAATACCAACAACAGCGTTACAGCGATTAGTTTCTCTTCTCTTGCTTTGTGTGAGACAGAAAGCCTCATACAGCAGCAAGTACACCATCGCCTCCATGTCCTCCATTGTTTATGTGTTTTGTGTCGCGTATAAAACAAAGTCACAGCAGTTTAATGCAGTGTTGCTATGACGATGTACTGTTCTGGAACCGTGCCGAGGCGAGGCGAGCTGGAACTGTGTCCAAAGCCAAGGCCATGTCATATTGTTTATTACCATGATCCGCCACGATGATGATGTTGAGACAGCGGTGAAGGCCAATCTGTTTGAGTCCATTCATTAACTGGCCAATGATCTGATCTACACCTTGCAGTGCTTCAATCAGCTGGAGAAAAAAAAACCACACACACACACACAGAGTGAAATTACATGATATGTATTATATTGTATAATAATAAGAAATACAATATAATAAATAAAAGTTTTCTTGAAAGTGTTGTGCACCTTGGTCTCACTGCAGAGTGCTATTGCTCATCACTGAGACTACACTCATT
>NC_084985.1:2490566-2508066 GCF_963691925.1 Scomber scombrus
GTGCAGTGAGGTCTTTAATAAACATTGCGGTTGACTCCTGAGTGTGCTGAGCTTTGAGCTTAACTTGTACTGCCTGAGTCTGTTTCCTTTGCTGTATGTTGGCTGTCTTTGTGAGAAGGTGACATTTAATTTCCCCCTCAAGGGATTAACCTTCGTGTCATCCTCCCGGGTCAAATTGACCCCGTCTGTTTTGACTGTTCCTTCTTTCCTTCCCTCCTTCCTTCCTTCCTTTCCTTCCTCCTTCTCTCTTTCTTTCCTCCCTTCTTCCTTCCTTCTTTCCTCCCTCCCTCCTTCTCTCTTTCTTTCCTTCCTCTCTCTTTCCTACCTTCCTTCTGTCCTTCCTCCCTCCCTCCCTCCCTCCCTCTTCTTTCCTTCCCTCTTTCTTTCTTTCCTCCCTTCTTTCTTTCTTTCCTCCCTCCCTCCTTCTCTCTTTATTTCCTCCCCATTACCTTCCTTCTTTCCTCTGTCCTTCTTTCCTTCCTTCCTCCCTCCTTTCCTTCCTACCTTCCTTCCCTCCTTCCTTCCTCCCTCCCTCCTTTCTTTCCTTCTTCCTCCCTTTCCTTCCTTCTTCCTCCATTCCTCCCTCCTTTCCTCCCTTCCTCCCTCCTTTCCTTCTTTATTCCTCCCTTCCTTCCTTAACTCGAGGACAACGGGAGGGTTAAAAAAAGAAAAAAAAACACTTATATTCCTGCTTTAAAACTTACGTAATTCAACTTTTTACTCTAAACAGAAAATTCATGAATGACCTAATGGTTCCACAACTGATAAAACGCTAACGCACAGAAAGTCTCACTACGTACAGAAACAATGTCGTCATGTTTGGAAAAAACGGTATCAACTGACATTCTTTCTTCCCACTCCTTTTATCGGATACGTTGTTGACACCTGGGATGTGTTTCTATCTGAACAAGAAGAAAAATAAATAAAAGGTTTAAAACAGAGCAAATGTGCAATAAGTCAGGTCATGTCTGGAGGTGGTTTGGCCCATATTGCATTGTGTTCCTATTAACTCCGACAAGTCAAACAAAAACATACTGACTGCTGGCGAAAAGCAAACAAAGCCAAAGTACTGCAGCTGCACAACAGTGACACCAGTTATGATGTCATCCCATCACAATGAGGGAGGTCATAAAGCCTGTCAATAATATGGTCTATTTGTCATTTGCACTTTTAACCCATACAATGTTCTTTAATTTTTAAGGTCTTGTGTTTTTATAACAGATTTTATATGGTTATGCATACATATAGTTTATATCTTGTTGTTGGCTTTATTTCACTCTTATACCTCTTGTCTTTTTATTGTGTTTTTATTGTCTGCTGTTCGTTGCTTTATTATAACCTGAATTTCCCACTGGGATCAATCATCAATTAATCAATCAATCAATCAATCAATCAATCTATCTATCTATCTATCTATCTATCTATCTATCTATCTATCTATCTATCTATCTATCTATCTATCTATCTATCTATCTATCTATCTATCTATCTATCTATCTATCTATCTATCTATCTATCCATCCATCCATCCATCCATCCATCCATCCATCCATCCATCCATCCATCCATCCATCCATCCATCCATCCATCCATCTAGGACAGAAGGAAGGAAGAAAGGGGGATGGAGGGAAAGAAGGGAGGGAGGAAAGAAGGAACAGTCAAAACAGACGGGGTCAATTTGACCAGGGAGGACGACACAAAGGTTAATTGGAAATCATGAAGAGATATTCCAGTAGAGCCCCAGAATATTAATAAAGAGATGGAAAGGTGCAGAATATGTGTCCTTTCAACTCAGATTAAAATGTGTAACAGCTACGTTGGTCCACAGTGCAAAACACATTAGTTTCACCCGAATGGCTCAAACATTTTGAGATGCCTAAAATGCATTTCTATTGGCCGGCATCCATGTATCATGTCAAGTTTCTGTCCGCCCATCTTTTTTTTTTGCTGCCATTCCTTTTATTTTTAATGGAAAATGGCAAAAACTCTCTACTCTTTGGTCTTCCGCGGAAATCTCTTCACAAACTCCAGCTGGTACAGAACGCAGCCGCCCGTATCATAACCAGAACCCCCTCTATTGAACTCATCACTCCTGCCCTGCAGCAACTTCATTGGCTCCCTATCAAATCCCGCATTGACTTTAAGATTCTACTCCTCACTTACAAGATCCTTCCCAACTTGGCACCATCTTATCTCTCTGAACTGATTCACATCTACACACCTTCCCTAACTCTCCGATCCTCCTCTGCCAACCAGCTCTTTGCCCCATCTGCCAACTTAACTACCATCATGGGGTCAAGAGCTTTCAGCCGATCTGCCCCCCGCCTCAGGAACTCTCTCCCACCAGACATTCACACTTCTGACTCTGTCTCCACCTTTAAATCCCGCCTGAAAACGCACCTATTCAGAGTGGCATACTCTGTCTCACACTAACTATGTAATCACGTTCTTGTTTATTTATTGTACTGATGCACTTTATAGTCACATTCGTATTTATTTCTTTATCTTTGCACTAAACATTACCTGATTTTTATTGTTTGATGTACTGTTGTTGTGTTATATGTGCCTTGTAAGGTGTCATTGAGTGCTTTGAAAGGCACCTTTAAATAAAATGCATTATTATTATTATTGTTATTAAATGCACTGTACTTATATAGCACTTTTCTAGTCTCCACTCAAAAAGCTTTTATGCTATATGTCACATTCACCTATTCACATACATTCATACGCTGATGACCTGCTCATCAGAGGGAGTCTAACCAATCTCATCGGCACGCAGACCGGAGGACGATCTTTAATGATTGGTGGATGACCCGCTCTACCTGCTGAGCCACAGATAGTTTCAGCATTAAAAAGGGTTTAGGTAACATTTCTAGTGAGAAATTGTGAATCATTGTCTATTCGTTTTGAAGTAATCTGAGCTCTTGGCTGCATGAAATTACATTAAATCACATTACCCAAGAGCCTAATCACTGTGAGTATGGAGACGAAAAGTCTGCTCGGCACAAACATGGACGCACACATAGCCACATATTCCTGGAAGTGACACTAAAAGCGAGGATAATACTTCCCGGCAGCGAGTCTTGCGGTTGGACCACCAAACTGATTCAAGGAAGAACCAATATGGAAAGAATCAACCAAGGTTTTATTGAAAGAAGATCGTAAGAATGTTTTATTACATAGCATAAATACCACATCAGCTCAGATAACTACACAACACAAATACAATGGGCCAGATGCAAGAATATGTTCGTATTTTTCTTCTAAAATCTGGCGTACTTTTTTCGTGAGGTGGAATTTACGAGTGTGCCACGACGGATTCACCAAACACTCGTATCACCAGGAAACAGTCGTAAATGGCCTTCGTAAACATGATGAATCCCACCTGTTCTAAATGAACGCGCGTTCCCGAGAATAGTAAATTAACGTGAATGACGCCCCCAAAATACCAAATAAGGTCAGACGACCGGCAGGTTGTGGAGAAGCTCCATTCATGAAAATGGCACTAAAGACTAAGAAGAAGAACTTTACGAGCTCTCAGACTGAGGTCCCGCTCTCAGAAACAGATCAACAGAAACACAGATTATTATTTAGTGTTAGTGGTGGAATTAAAGGTCCTGAGAAAGACAAAGAATGAGGAGAAATGACCCGTGCTGTGAACGCTGTCTCAGCTGTTGCGCGCACCGTCACACAAATAAAAACAAAGATGACTGAACATGAATTATGTCATCAGCCAGGGAGTTAAACTATTACTTCGATAAGCAATATTTCAATTAAATGAATAACAGTTATTAACAAATAGTCAGTTTATATTGTGGAAAAGAAGCTGTGGACAAGTCGCTTTGTAGTTTCGGCCGCTAATATTTATATTGTAAGCTTGCATTATATCATAGTTTCAATTGTCAATTTAAATGACTGATACATCTACCTAAATTGTTAAATAGCCTTCTTTTTAATACTATATGGTCTAATAATTTTACAAAACAGAGTAATGTCATCATGATTATGGATTCAGAAGTGCAATTTAATGAACGGGACATAGTATACACTTGCTCATTGCCTACATCCCCTGTAGTTCACACCCATTACTCAGGAGTCTCTAAAATACTGACAATATAATAATCGCTCAGCCTGCGGATCGACATTATTCATTTCTCTGTTAAGTGGTAGTCAGCATACAGGGATGTTAAAAAGAAAATCCAAGTCAGTTGACTCTGAAGCTCAACAGCTGATGTTACACCTGCTGCCGGACTGCTGTCAGCACAGACCTGCTAACACCCGGGATGACAACGCAGGGCAAGCAGGCAGAAGAAGTTGGAGATGAGGGTAACAGTTCAACAGCTCCTCTCTGTGTATTTGTGCTGATAAACTACAGCAGGTTACATCACTCTGTAGAGTATAGCTACCGTATTGTGCTTGGCTGTATTGTATCATACAGTGTTGTTTGGTCTTGATACCCTTGTGGAGGTGTTATGTGTTTATCATAAGTGATTATGGAAGATGGAAGGAAAGAAGGAAGGAAGGAAGGAAGGAAGGAAGGAATGAAGGAAGGAAGGAAAGAAAGAAAGATGGAAGGATGGAAGGAAGGAAGGAAGGAAGGAAGGAAGGAAGGAAGGAAGGAAGGAAGGAAGGAAAGAAGGAACAGTCAAAACAGACGGGGTCAATTTGACCCGGGAGGACGACACAAAGGTTAAAACTAGGAAAAGACTCTTATGCCACATTACGATATTAAAATTTGCCAAACTAGCCAGGCAGTTAAACTTAGAGACGGCAGAATAATGACAAGTGGGAAAAAGGCAAATAACAACAGGTAGAACACCAGGAAACAACTACTATGTTTTATCAAGATATTACGATTTCCAAATTATAAGATGATATTTAGTCTCTTATCAAAATATCAATATAATATCGATATATTGCCCAACCCTAAAACATAGCAGAAAAAGTAAGGAAATGTGTGTTTGGTAGAGTATTTCTTGGCAATACATCTTATGCGGTTTGAAAGCCTGTTTATTTCCCTTTTAATGCAGCCAGATTTGTAAGGAACATGAATTTGTGGGATGAGTAGCAGAGAGGAGTATGTGGGTTACGCCCATGAGAAATGTGCCAAATCTTCTCTGCCAACACGGAACAGCTTATTCTGCTTGGATGACTGAAGTCTGAAGAAACTAGACAATTACATCCGTGTTTTAACATGTGTTTGCATGTCTCTGCATTATATTATATGCTTCCAAAGTTCACTACATGCCTGTCAAAGTTATTCATTGAGGCTCATAAAAATCTGAATTTTAATGACATTGTTCAGCCTTTATGTGGCTCTTCAATCTGTGATCTATTAATAGACTTCAGACTTCATGAACTGCCTTATCGCTAAGATCTTTATCTGCAATAAGGGAATGATACTGTTAGTTTTATGGTTTGAAGGTACACACTGCAAAGCTATAAAAAGGTCAAACTAAAGCAGTTGAAAAGGATCCAGAGATACCTCAAAAGAAAGCTGAGCAATAGAACAGCAGAGAAAAGGTTGTAAATGAATTAAGTTAATGACTTCTTTACATCCTTGTTAACTGTTCTTTATTGAGTCAGGTGAACTTACCCCTCCACTGACGGGACCGAAGCTGTGTCCAGATTTATCAGGCTCCTCCAGATACAACGTGTAGAAATCTGGTCTGAAGAGAAAGCGACTTTTATTATGACTTTTTTTATTATTGGAATATCAAGTTCAATTGATCATTTAACAGTTTGTTTTCATGCAGCCAGAAATAAATGTGCTGAATTTGTTGAAACCAACCTTTGATCATCTGGCAGCTGCAGCCACTTCAGCACATTGTATACTCTTTCTTCAAATGGCACTTTACTGAAAAAAAAAAAAAAAGGCTATTACTAGATTTGCAACTTCTATTATCATTTATTTCTTGTCCTGCTTTGATTTGGGAGATAAACAGGAGGCATAACATTTGTGTTATTAGTAGTTCCCATAGACATACAGAAAACCATCACTGGATCACTTTGACACTGACGAAAATGTAATGTGATGATTCGTTGATGCATCTTTTTTTCCTATGATTTCTAAGCAGATTTGTGGATGTTTTTGTTTTTTTCCTTTTTGGTTTTGGTCTTTTCATGTGATTTGTAGACAGCAAGAAACATTTTTAAAAAACGCCAGTCTCATCCAGCATATAAACATGTTTGGCTTTGTTTAGATATCCATAAATGTGTACGATGGCATATTAGGGCCATATAATGATAATGATAATGATAATACCGACTTGGAGGCCGGGGGGTAATATTTTGTGAAATAAAGTCATAAATATGAGATTAAAGTCATAAATCTATGAGAAAAAAACCCCTCAACAACAAAAAGGTGTAACCATAACCCTAACCGTTATTCTGCCAACCAGTTACACAACCTCACTTTGCAACGCTGGAGAGACGTCGCTTGTCGTGCATTATGCCTGCAGAGGAAGAACTGTAAAAATACAGTTAATGGTAGGCCGCTCACTATCAAAATACTTGCTCAGGGGCGAACCATTCTGCTATAAAGTCATCTAACGTTCCTTGCCAGAGAGTATCGGGTATCATTCTGTGGAAGTAAGAACTATCAAATTTGAAGAGAGGCTTTGACATGTGGCTATTACAACAAACTGTTAAGGCATTTCCCAACAAATAAAGCCACAGATGTTATGTGATGACAGCCAAGAGGAAGTTTATTGACTCCTGCTGCTGGAACAGTTTGCACTCTCTGACAGGACAATGAGATTTTGTTGGCTGTGTGAGGCCACAGTGACGGGAAAGAGAAAACACGACTGACCTCAGATCTTATCTCTAATGTTAACGTAGAGAACAAGTGCAAGGATACTGCAGCAGGTGTGTGTGTGTGTTTTGTGTGTGTGTGTGTTTTGTGTGTGTGTTTCATTGCTCAGGAAAAACCCATCAGCATAAATATTTGAGGGTTCTTTGACCAACACACTGTCCCTACGTAAAATGCTCATTCATTCACTAGAAATACCGCATGAGGCTCGCAACTATTTCAATATTTTTAAGCTGTCGGACGTCTAATGATTTATAGAAAGAGCTGAAACTTATTTCAAAACAGTTTCCCCTGTGTTATTTGCACGGTGATGTTGTGATGTCGGTAATCAAATTGAAAACACATGATTACGCATGTCAGCGATACTTTTGACAGCTTCCAAGAATGACTCAAGAGCTAATATATAATATATAATTTGACGACAAAGAACATGTAATTCATATTAATAAACTCAATTAATTAAAGTGAAAATAAATACTAAATTAAAGCAAATCCCTTTTTTTTTTTTTTTTTTTTTTTTTTAAATGAAGTGAACCCTTGTGTACTATTCATGGTTAAATTTGACCCATTAAAAACACCCTAAACTAATTCCTTCCAGGTGGAAACACATTGCATCATTTTTTTTAAATAGAGGCAAATTTGACCTGTTCATAATCTATATTAATGTTCTCCTGGGCCATAATATAATGGTTGTGTTTGTGAACGTCTCATTAAGGATCAATCTGTCATGGCTAGCGATGACAAGCTCCTCCCATTGGATAGTTGATTGTTTTTTATTTTGTCATTGATTTCTATTCATTTATTTTCTATCTCAAAAAAGGAAAAACGTTCCTTTCATGTGTCCTCCTGAAAAAGTACTTACAGTTTTACAGTAAAACCCACATCAATAACGTTACTCGGTCTGCATACTTCTCATCTACGCAACATCAATCGTCACCGTCCCTCACTTTCACCAACCTGCACCGCTATCCTTGCAAACACCCTGATCACATCCCGTCTGGAGTACTGTAGATTTCCGAGGAAAACCAAAGAGGAGAGCTCTTTGGTTTTCCTCGGAAATCTCTTAACAAACTCCAGCTGGTAGAGAACGCAGCCGCCCGTATCATAACCAGAACTCCCTCTATTGAACACATCACACCTCGCCAAGTGCTTGCTCATGTGGGAATGTGGGAAATTGTTCTTCCACCATGTTTTTCATTTATTAATCCAATATAAAAAGTTTAAAAGGAAATTAATACACATATTAATTTGTTTTAATGTCAGCATTTTAAATCTTCCATACTGCCTGGAAGCAGAGCACTGATTCTCAAAGTGAATGTATGAAAAGTATGGGACATCATCTGCCAGTGCTATTATAACTTTAGGAAGCAGATTCTCCACAAATATGTGATTCCCGCCCCCACCTCCCTTCCCTTCCCTTCCCCTCGTTTCCCAGTCTTACCCGTTGTAAGGCTGGTAGATGTCGGGATAGCTGCCGTTAATTTTCACATCTGATCCTGGCCAGAAGAAAGTCCCAGATTTCAGGCCTTGATACTTTGCTGTGTGCCAAATCTACAGACAAAACAAGACATCAACTTCACTAAAAAATACATGTCAACACAGGCCACGGTGCATTTAGTCTGCCTGCTACAAGTTTGGGGTGGGACAGTCATTAATGTATATTTTGGCAAGAAGATGACATTTTTCTTGTCTAATCCATGACATTGTTCTCTACGCCCCACATCTATATTTCTTAGAAACAGAGCCTGGCATGAGAACAAACTGTAATTCACAAGAAACCCCTCAGGTGTGCACAGAAATGTGTGTTCTGTCTCTGCTGGCTTCACTGAAAGACTGAACACATCGTACTTAATAACAGTGCTACAGACACTGAAATGTATTGCGCAATTTCAGTTTGACATATTAATTATCACTGAAAGTTTTAAGTGTTTAACCAATTCAGCTGCATTGATATGAATCACCGTACATTTGTTGGTGGTTGGTGATTTATTACCTTTCTTAATTAATCACATGTTTGGATCCAAAACCAAACAAGTAACTGATCCATTTAAAATGATTGTGTGTGTATCCAAAGCCTGATATATCTTATTTCTCTGTGTAGTCGCTGTGCAGCTGTACTGTTCTAATTTTCTGTGTTTTTATTGCTTAATGCTAGTATTATTTTACAAGGTATTAAGGATTTGGTATTTTTCTATTACAGTAATTGCACTGGTAATATCCTTGCACTGTCACCATGGTGCACAATCTATCATACCATAGCATCCTACTACACCACCTCCACTATGCATACTTCCTTTGTCTTCTGTGAGTGTTTTTTTGCATTTGTCATATGTGTTTAAAGTGTTTAAAGTTTGACTGTGTGGATGGTAGTTGGGATGTTCAGACATAATAATTAGGCTACTGTCCTGAGTCAAGATGCAATATAAAAACATCATCCGGTATGTGCACAGTTCAGCGAGAGATTGGTTGTAGTAGTTTTGTGGCTGCTTGATGCATTCATGTGAGAAGCTGTGGTTCTGTGTGTGTGTGTGTCATTACAATCTGTTTAATCTCAGCTCTCATGAAAGTGTGTGTCACTTACATTTTCTTCCTCTTGTAAAGGTATCGTATCGTGACACATCACATGGAAATCACATGATGCGTCATATGAGCGTTAAACCCGTGACACATGCACATGAGACACACTGATGGCGCACAAGTGATGATAATCTATGCATCACCCGCAGCGTGTGTTGACAGAATCAGCACAATGCCAACACTATCAAACTGCAGTAATATGAGAAACTGATTGACGGCAAACATTGAGCAAGTCCAAGAACTAAGTCATAACATTTGAGGAAAAAGGTATATAACATACCACACTGACAGTGGAGTTTGACAATAAGTCACAGAAGCAAAAGAATAAAGAGTCTCAAGATAAAGTCTGAAATGTTTGGAGAAGCTTCTATTTATATTAACTAATGAAACTGTTTAGAGTTAAGTAAATCTATCTATCTATCTATCTATCTATCTATCTATCTATCTATCTATCTATCTATCTATCTATCTATCTATCTATCTATCTATCTATCTATCTATCTATCTATCTATCTATCTACCAACCAACCAACCAACTACAGTATCTATCTATCTATCTATCTATCTATCTATCTATCTATCTATCTACCTATCTATCTATCTATCTATCTATCTATCTATCTATCTATCTATCTATCTATCTATCTATCTATCCATCTATCCATCCATCTATCTATCTATATATCTATCTATCCATCTATCCATCTATCCATCCATCCATCCATCCATCCATCTATCTATCTATCTACCTATCTACCTACCAACCAACCAACCAACCAACTACAGTATCTATCTATCAGTCTATCTATCTATCTATCTATCTATCAATCTATCTATCTATCTATCTATCTATCTATCTATCTATCTATCTATCTATCTATCTATCTATCTATCTATCTATCTATCTATCTATCTATCTATCTATCTATCTATCTATCTATCTATCTATCTATCTATCTATCTATCTATCTATCTATCTATCTATCTATCTATCTATCTATCTATCTATCTACCTACCTACCAACCAACCAACCAACCAACCAACCAACTACAGTATCTATCTATCAGTCTATCAATCTATCTATCGGGTCCCACATGGTTTCAGTAACATGGGCCCTACATGTGAAGCCCACATGGGGCTGACTGTATGAGCCCCATAAGGGATATAAGTGGACATAAACAGGGATAATTGTAGGGGCCCCACCTGAAACCCAGTCAGAACCCACTTGAAGCCGATATGGGCAAACACAGTTGGGCCCACCATGGAAACTGCAGACAAACATATGTGGGACCCATTTGCAGCCCAAATTTAACACTTATGGGGCCCACATAGACATGCTATCTATCTATCCATTTATCTATCTATCTATCTATCTATCTATCTATCTATCTATCTATCTATCTATCTATCTATCTATCTATCTATCTATCTATCTATCTATCTATCTATCTATCTATCTATCTATCTATCTATCTATCCATTTATCTATCTATCTATCTATCTATCTATCTATCTATCTATCTATCTATCTATCTATCTATCTACCTACCTACCTACCTACCTACCTACCTACCTACGTATCTATCTATTTATCTATCCTTTTGTACGAAATAAAGAGATAGTGAAGTGTGGTACGACAAGCTAGCAGAGCTCTAAACAGAACCACATTCTTGCACATCCTCGGTGACGCCTGCATTACACAGAACTACTCTCTAGACACTGAAAACGTGACGCTGTTATTAGTCTTTGTTTCTGTTTCTAATCAAACTAACGTGCCCAAATGTTTCATAATGAAGGAACGTTTCACCCTTTGCAGCAGAGGTCTGCAGCACAGAGGAAGGAAGTAGATATATCAGGCTTTGGACACACACACGCAATATGGTTAGATCATTGTTGATCTGCATCCAATCATGACTTTTGTTGGCAATTCAAAAAATGTGCAGTACATTGCCAGGCACACGCTGTCCTTTAATGAATGAATGAAAACCCGATGGGGCTTACAGGCTGTCCGTGGTACCAGCGAGGTTTGTCTTTCTCTGGACCGGACAGACTGAAGGTGGCATCAAACACCGGGTCGTACATGGTGTTGTCAATCAAACCATTGGACTCTGGATATAGACCCTGAGAGGAGAGGAGAGGAGAGGAGAGGAGAGAAGAGGAGAGGAGAGGAGAGGAGAGGAGCGAAGAGGAGAGGGGAGGAAAGACAGGAGAGGAGAGGAGAGGAGAGGAGAGGAGAGGAGAGGAGAGGAGAGGAGAGGAGAGGAGAGGAGAGAAGAGGGGAGGGGAGGAGAGGAGATAAATGTGGTTGACATTTATTTATCACTTTCACATCAATGAAAGTGAAGTTTGAGTCATGAGTCATGACTGAGTCAGAGTGTGTTAGTTTCGGCTTTGCCTGGTCAGCACACTGTTATTCAATGACATTTACGGTTGGTATTCCCTCGCTCGGCTGCAAACAAATTTGTTTTTTTCTGACAGGCTTTCATAAACAGACACATGATCATTCAGTTGACTTCAGTTTGAACTATGATAGCAGTGAAGATGAAAAAGTTACTTCTTGCAAACTACAAAGGAGCGTATCATTGATATAAATTAAGAGAGTAGAAGAGAGGAGGAGAGATGAGAGGAAAGAGAGGAGATGAGAGGTGTTTGACATTTATTTCGATAAGAATCACTTTCACAACAATGAAAGTGAAGTTTGAGTCATGAGTCATGACTGAGTCAGAGTGATTCATGTGTTGGGCTTTGCCTGGTCAGCACACTATTCCCTCGCTCGGCTGCAAACAAATTTGTTTTTTTCTGACAGGCGTTCTAAAACAAAGACACATGATCATTGACGCTGACTTCAGTTTGAACTATGATAGCAGTGAAGTGTGTGTCTGAGTGCATATTTGTGCTTGTGTAAACACGTAGTCATATCTAGTGAAGAGTTTGCATATCCAGTTACTTCTTGCGAACTACAAAGGAGCGTATCATTGATGTAAATGAATCATATGCTGCGTTGAGTTTATCATTTTAATATATGATCGTGCATCATTTTGGTCAGTTTGGGTTGTGGAACGTGCTCATCGCTATTAAGAAGTTTAGGGTAAAGGTTAGGGTTAGTTGATCATTTATGGCTCAAGGCTTCACTTTTCCCATGTTTTTCTCTGTGGCTGTTTGCCATTGGCTGTAGTCACACAGGATGAAATGTTTGACCAATCATAGATCATTTCATTGTTGCTTCAGAGACTGTAATAGATAAGGTTAGTTCTTTGTTTGTTGAGATTATCTGATGTTACTCTGTGTGTGTTCTGTCTCCTTATTGCTCAATAATAATCATTTAATCTTCAGCCCAGCTGTGTTCTGTGTATCATTTCATCTTTGTGTTAAGTGTTTACAACAAGACGATGCATTAGTCAGGGTTTTGAGTCTATGGCTGCTCATTCAAATCTGATTCCTTCTCATATCCACATTTTTAGGCCTGACTGTCCACATTGTTTTTAGCAAGTGTCCAAATCGGATTCAGACTGGGCCACATTAATGACCAAACTGACAGGTTGCTGTGGCAACGTCGTCAGAGCGGAGGCATCATCTAGCGTGTATTGTGTGATGTCATATAATTGCGACAGCAACACGAACCCTCGAGCTTCGCTTGAACAGAGCCATCTGGAATTTGGTTTGGTCCTCCCGGGTCAAATTGACCCCGTCTGTTATGACTGCTCCTTCTTTCCTCCCTTCCTTCCTTCCGTCTGTCCTTCCTCGCTCTCTCCTTCCTCTCTCTTTCCTCCCTTCCTTCTTTCCTTCCTTCCATCCCCCTTTCTTCCTTCCTTCTTTCCTTCCCTCCTTCCTTCCTTCTTCCTCCCTTCCATCCTTCCTCCCTTCCTTCCTCCCTCCCTTCCTTCCTCCCTCCTTTCCTTCCTTCCATACTTCCTTCTTCCTCCCTTCCTCCCTTGACTCGAGGACAACAGGAGGGTTAAGAATTTGGTTTGGTCCTCTGTCCAAGGACTGATGTTTTGGACGTCCTCCATTGCCTCCATTGATATCAGCTAGCAACAACAACTGGAATAAGCGCGGGTCTGGTGTTGCATAGAGTGACGTAGCTTAGAGACGTAGAGTGACGTCACGGACAGTCAAAACCGATTTGAGTGTTTGGAGCTGTTCAGACTCAGACACATCTGTCCAAATGAGATTAGAAACTACCTCCCAAAGGATTTTATGTGATTTATGACTGTTCAGACTTCATTAGAGCCATCTGGTTCCAATCTAGGATTTTTGGCTTGCAGTCTGAACGCAGCCTTAATCTACTTGTCTTAAATCCTTCCCATTCGTACTACTGTGACATCATCCCGTCCTCCAAAAATGGACGTTTGCTGGATGTTTGATAATCACCGGAAAAAAGAGCGATGACTGTAATTGCTTATTTTGCCGCTTTTTGTTAACGTCACATCCCGCTTTGAGTAAACCCAATCAGAGGCAACCTCAAACCCCATCCAGGAATTTTCGGGGCTGCACAGAGTGCATAACCTAAAGCACGGACTATATTCCTCCTTAACCGATCTGGCCTAAATCTGCACCAAAATGCATTGACGTTGGGAGTTATGATTATGATCTTGTTTTTTTTGGATTTGAGCCTTTATTATTTGAACTTTCATTTTCAGGAGCTACACACTGTTTTGGTGCTGGGCATGTTGTGACTGGCTTATTACATCATGACCGTGCATCACCGAAAAAACAAGATTAACGTCTTCAAGGGGATTGTGGCACTAAAGGAAGCATTGCTTTGTGTGATTGTTCTGTATCTTTACCGTAACGATGGTGTAGTGATTCGGGAACGTCTTGCTGGGAAATGCTGCCTGCATGTACTTAGTCGAGGTTCCACACGTTTCTGTAAAGACATAAACAAGGGACAACAACAACAACCATTAGCCTGTTAGGGGAAAAACAATTAAGCAGTTTAAACCATCTGGGTTGATGATTATATATGCATCATCATTTTGGCACACTCACAAAGTTGCACATCTGTAGTGCAGCGGATGCACAAGTAGTTATCAGTTTGTTGCAGTTATGTGAAAATGTAAGTGACACAGGAAAAACAGATTGGATGCTTGGAAAAAAAGGATCACCAGTCATTTAACTGCATGATTAAAGTTGTTGTTTGGCTCTGATTTTGTCCTTATCTCATCCTAAATCTTCTGTTCAGCCAAAACAACACACTGCTGTGACACATTTACAATCCCAGGTCTCCACACACACACACACACACACACACACACACACACACACACACACACACACACACACACACACACACACACACACACACACACACGCCACAGATCCAATCTAAAGATGACTCAGCGTTGGTGAAGTGTGCCATGAAGGAAGACTATTCTCTCCGCTGCAGTTCTGCACTTACACCTTTCAGGCCAATTTAATTGTTAAATGTTTCATGTTGCACTGAAATAACCTGAAACCTACAACTGCCAAGAAGAAATGAACCATGAAAATCGTTAATAGTATGGGAAAAATATTATGTGGATGATGGAGCATGAAAATTAGGCCACAAGAGAGGAAACCCTTACATGATGTTCATATTCTGACTCATAAATTCCCCATTAGTTATTAATAAATGTTTGATACATCCTTAACCTTCGTGTCGCCCCCCCGGGTCAAATTGACCCTGTCTGTTATGACTGTTCCTTCTTTCCTCCCTCCTTCTTTCTTTCTTTCCTTTCTCTCTCTTTCCTCGCTCCCTTCCTTTCTTCCTTCCTTCCTCCCTCCCTCCTACCTTCCTTCCTTCCTTCCTCTGTCCTTCCTTCCATCCTTTTGATTCTTCCCTTCCTTCCTCCCTCCCTCCTTTCCTTCCTTCCTTCTTCCTCCCTTCCATCCTTTCCATCCTTCCTTCCTCCCTCCCTTCTTCCTCCCTTCCTTCCTTCTTTCCTCCGTCCTTACTTCCTTCCTTCTTTCCTCCCTCCCTCCTTCTCTCCTTCCTTCCTCCCTTCCTTCTTTCCTCTGTCCTTCTTTCCATCCTTCCTCCCTTCCCCTTTTCCTTTCTCCCTCCCTCCCTCCTACCTTCCTTCCTTCCTTCCTTCCTCTTTCCTTTCCTTCCTTCCTTCTTCCTCCCTTCCATCCTTCCTTCCTCCCTCCCTTCTTCCTCCCTTACTTCCTTCTTTCCTCCGTCCTTCCTTCCTTCCTTGACTCAAGGACAACAGGAGGGTTAAATTATATATACAGGGTCACATTAGGAAAAGTCTGGGTTAAATACAAACATCTACAGTATCTGAAGGTATTTTGCAAAAGAAGATGTGATAAAATCCAGCTGTTTTATTTCACAGTGTGCATCATTCTATGAGTACGGGAGTACGTGGCATGATGAATTTCCTGCAAGACATTTCTTTTACGATCAGAACATCATTCGCATTAAAAAAGGGAAATTAGGTTTAGGGTTACTAACTGAGTTTGTCCAGAACAGGGATGAGTGTGCTCCACGTCTGCAGGTACTCAGCTCTCAGTCCGTCCAAAGAGACGAGGAGGAGAGGCTGCTGCTTAAAGCTGAAGAGGGGGTGGGGGGTGGAAACAGGAACAGAAGATTATAATTAGAAGCTTATAGTTAGGGTTCCAGCTCCTAGTTTACGCTCCTAGTTACGGAGCCCCTGAGGGGACACGAGGCAAAAAAAAAAACCAAGGTGGAAAAAAAAAGAGACCAGTTATCTCAGGATCCTGAAATAACTATGTCGGGATCCCGAGATAACAAAAATTTATCTCAGGATCCCGACTTACCTATGTCAGGATCCCGAGATAGGTAAGTCGGGATGCGTACTTCCGGATCAGTTCAGCAGCCATCGGGATAACTTAGCTTCAAAAGGCAACGTGGAATCATGGAGGAGGATTTGGATTATCTTTATATTTGAGGCCAAGTTCGAAATATAACTATATGAACTGCTCCATTGTTGTTGTTCTTGTCTTCCATGATACCAAACTGACCCGGAAGAACATTGACGTCACTATGGAGCACCTGAGGGGACACGGAGAGCAGGGGAAAAAAATCTGTACTTATCTCGGGATCCCGAGATAAGTACAGATTTTTTTTCTCGACCTCCATGTCCCCTCGGGGGCTCCGTACCTAGTTTTAACCACAAAAGAATGAGAAATATTAAATATTTCATCCACCTACAGTGTGTTTAAGTCGACTTATACTAATAATTACTTCATTTAAAAACATCAAATGAAAAGAACATCTTTTGGAGTATTTCTAAATTTAGATTTAAAAAAAAAAAAAAAATATATATATATATATATATATTTTTTTTTTTTTTTTTTTTTTTTTTGCATTTCCAGCCTTTTGATCTTTTGCATGACGTCTTACCCTGCTGGACATTTGGGCTCTGCCAGGTTCTCACACACGTCTTCCACCCATTGTTTCTCTCCTGCAGAAGGCATAGCAACACGTTTATATTCAAATTTCAAGCAATCTGGAGGGTTTGGTTTCTATAAATTAAGCGTTGGGCCACTAAAAAGTTGTGTTTAATATAAAGTGTCTCTGCTAGGATCATATATTTATTTTTAAGCCTCTTAATAAACTTTATACTGAGAGCAATACATCATTTCCAACCAGCCAAAGAGCTTATGAGTCAATTGTTTGAATAAACAGAAATGAGATTTGGCATCAGATCATATTCAGCCTTGCATCAATGCGTAACTGAATAGGACTCAACAAGGCCAAATGTCTATTTTAAACCTAACAAAGAAAACATAATCTACTACATGCTGCTTATAATAATAACACATAAAGACACTTTGGTTTGACTGTTTTTTCAGGGCTGAGAAACATAAATTACTGCAGATTGAAGTCAAAAACATTTTACAGTTAACCTAGATAGTATTTGCTGCAATTGCAGGGTCAGGAAGTTCACTTTGGAAATGTAATAGATTACTAGTTACTCTGTTTAAAATGTAATAAGTTATGTAACTATTTTAATAACTTAATCAAAGTAATGTATCTTATTACATTTGATGACTTTTCTAATGTTCTAACCAATGTTTTCAGCTGTTAGTGTAAATGTTCCCTCCATCTGTCCTTCCTTCCTTCCTTCCTTCCCTCCATCTGTCCTTCCTTCCTTCTTTCTTTC